>NC_134037.1:38681911-38984661 GCF_965140245.1 Athene noctua | reverse complement strand
ATATCAATGAGCTCAAGGGGAAGGAGGGAATGATCAGCTTTGATACCTGGCCTGAGGCCTGAAGGGAGAAATGTCAGTGGCCAAAACTGACTATGAAAGAGATCAGATTTTTTTTATGACAGTTATTTCATGACAGAGAATGTCGTGCTTTTTTTTTTTTTTTTTGAGAATGTCAGCTTTGCTTTCCTTATCTTCCATTGCATTTATTCTCCTTCTGTATTCCCAAAACCAGCTCAGGAATATCTATGTGCATCTTTGTTCACTGGAGCTACCCACAAACTTAGAAAAGTAGTAATCCAGGTGTTTTTTAACCCATTCTCCAGCTGCACTGATTTGCAGTGCATTGTGCCTCTCAGCTGTCTTGATTCTGGTTTAGCCCATATGGTACTTCATGGGACTGCATTGCCAGGCTCCCTCTTTCGTGACAAAGCCCAGCCAGGGAGCTGTGTCCATGGAGGAGACTGTACCTCCTTGCACCATGTGTCTATGAACACAGAGCAGTAGGATGCATCAGAGCTACATTTGCCTGGAGGCACAGTGGGAGAAGAACAATAAAATGTATTGAATCATACTCAAAGCAAGCCAACACCAGCACACACGAAGAACTCCGAAGTGTTTTATTTCCATGAAAAGATGAAGCAAAATATTTTGGATCAGAGGTATTTAGAGCTTTTGTTCTGCAAAAAGTTTAAATATTTAGACTTTTGGTCTCAGTTTCAAAAATGAAATATTGAAGGTATGCCTACCACCACTATTTTACCAGCTGAGCACAATAAAATTAAAACATTCCACTTTTTTTCCACTTTTTCTTTCCCCTTTTTCCCTTGTTAACCTTTGGAAAAGTTAGAATGGCAAGGGGAAAAATGAAGGAAAAATATGAAAGATTATTGTTTTCGGGTGGGCAGTGAGGGAAATTAATACATGACATCATTCATCCTATTTTATAGCAAAGAAAAGGTCATAAAAGGATAGAGAAAAGGCAGAAAAACTGGAAAAATCCAAAGCAGGTTTGCAAAATAGGTGTTTACAACTTGGTAGAACTATTTTTTGGTTAGCCTTTAAAACAAAAATTCAACCAGCTTAAATGTTATCCTTCTCTGTTAAGATACTTGACTGAAAGATTACCCTAAATTTAGGTACCTCAATAACTTAGCTGTTTTCCTCAGAGATTTTGAACACTCAAGAAGTTACAGTTGCAGGTTTTAGTGCATTTCTGAAAATCAGAAAAGTTTATGAACTTGGGGCATAGTGGTAAGGACCTTTTAAAAATAATGTTGCATTCTGGCTAGACACAGGCTGAAGCAAAAGTTTTAAAAAATCAAAACACTACTACAAAGTCATTTTACAGGATTAATTCTCCTATAAAATGAGGGAAACCTTCAACTTGAGGAATGGTATAGTATTATCGCAATTGCATCTTTATCACATGCCCACCATCATCAAATACTTTACTATGTATGTAACACATATATGACTCTTTTTAAAAAGCTTAATGAGAAGGATCCATGAAGCATTCTTCTTCACAGCTGAGGCTTCTCATCTTCCTCAGCTTGCTCAGATCCTTCTGCAGGTTTATATATAATACCCCTTCTATTATAATAGCCTACTTGCATATCCTCCATAAACAAGTGCTGCGTTTTTGAGAGTGACTTTTCAGGGGGCTGCTTTTTAATTTTGCAGGCATGTTAAGCTTAGCCCTTAAACCACGGCTATACACAGGAACATAAAGATATCTATACCAAATTGTGAAAAAGGACTGCCTAGCCTTTAATATCTGGTCTGGGCAATCCTGTCAATTCACCGTCCTTCCCTCACAAAGACCAATAGCTGAAAACTGAACAATCACCACAACAGTATCCTTCTGTCATCTTCAGTCTGAGAGATTACTAAACCAAGACAAGGAAGTCTTTACATTTAACACCCTTAACGGATTTTTTTTTTTGGTCAGTTTGCCCAGAGATCTGCCTGAAATGTTTCACTGTTAATATTTATCAGTTACAATGTCCTGTGAAAAAAATGAGGTTTCTTTTCTTTTTTTTACCATATTATGTCTCCTGCTTATTGGAACCCTCCATGAAAAAATATGCATATTGCTACTGTGCACTCTATCAGAGGCTGTTATTGTGGAAATCCAATCTATGTAATAGCATCCTGAGGGGACAATAAAGAAGATAAAAGAAGTGATATGAGGTAACTGGTAAAATAGCTTTTTTTTCCTAGAAAATAAATGCAATTCATATGCACTCATGATGAGGAGTATAGTATTTTTTATCCTGAAGTTTGCTTCCTGTCTCATACACTTTTTTTTCCAATCCTGTAACTTACTTTTTAGCTAGGTATTTTGTTTTTTCTAATAAAACAACAGTGCTGCACTGATAGGCTCATTTTTCAACCAGACATTTTTGTTTCTCTAATGTTTGTTTTAGGTAATTGTATTTGCAACAGAAAAAGTGTAAATTTTTTTGTCTGTTTTTAATGATGAAATTTATCTTGATCATTTTCTAGGCCAAGAGATGCACGTGCCACCAGAAGGGTCCAATTTCAGGAGGCTGGTTGAGACACTGGCCAGTTTCTGCCTCTGAGTAAGTCCCATTGGCTCCTAAGGGCCCAGTCTGCCCCACTTCTGTCCTCCTTCTGCCTCCATCTGCAGGCAGCTCCTGAGCTCCCGTGCCATCACCAGTGCTGCTGTTGCACAAGTGCTGGGGTACTGAGTCTCTGCATCTCTTTTGCATGAGGCAAGTGTCTCCCTGTCCCAGACTGCCTGCCCCAGGTGCCTGGTCATCCTGACCATGTGTGGAGCCAGCTAGTTGTGGCCAGCTTTGGCAGGCAGGAGAAAGTGTTTGGCTCTTTGGATCCTGTTTGCTGCTCAAGCATGTTTTTCCAAGAAGCATGCTGAGCTAAGCAGCAACATTGTGCAAGATACCTCTGTGAAAGGGTTTTTAAACCAAAGGACAACTTCAAAGCCTCAGGTTTCCAAGGACGGTGAAACATCCTCTTCTTCCCTCCTAACTTTATAGTAAACCAAAGTAAGGAAATCTATTTATGTGAAACCTTGGCTTTATCGGGTTGTATTTCAAATTTGAACAACAGTAGCATCAATTCAAATAGATCGCAGAAGATATTCAGGAGATCAACGCAAGAGGGTGGCTGCCATACAAGGGTTAGGTGTGTGTTGACAAAATCCTTCTTCCTGGCCAAGGAAATCTTCCTCTCTGTAAACCTATGTGCAAATGTCACTATGTAAAACCTTGTGTTAAATGGGTCTGTTCTGCCTCTGAAATTCTATAAAATACTTCGGCTCAACTATTGCTTGACTAACATTTCCTGTATAATAAATCATTCAGCAACCAGAGAACAGAGCTATCAAGACATCTGTTCTCTTCATATCTCTCTAGAGCTGGTAGCATCTCTGTTAGGTGCAGTTTCACAACCCTACAGCAAAGCTTTCTGTCCCTTGCTGAATATTTCACAGCTGTAGCACTCTTTTTTGAATCTATTTTTGACTGATCTCTCTCACAGTTTTCTGTCTATCTTCTTGCTCTGTGAACTCTATGACCTGAATATTGTCAAAAGCAAGGATTTCCATCATGTTTCATGTATTCATTCTGACTGATCTTAATAGTGTCAAATCCCTCTAGCACTTTCTACAGAACTGAACCCATTTTGCATGCCACATCCTGCGTGGTTTTTATTCCAAGAGAAAGGTGAAGAATGTAGCTAAAAATTTTATCATTAGAGTTGCCAGCTCTGAAATTGAGAATGTTAAAATGATTCACTTGGAAAGATTCATCTGAAAAATGGGCATCCCTGTAAGCACTGAACAAGACTTGAGCAGCACAGAAAATGGAGACTCTCTGAAGCTAATTGCATAGCATAATGACATTTCGCCAGGTTTAGGCATTTTTTTCCCTTCCTTGTATTTTGCTTTTTAATATGATTTAAGTGATAGCTTGGTCACGCAATCAAACACTATGAGAGTATTTCCCTTAGTAGTACAAAGCAGCAAAAGCTGTTTCTTGACTCAAGTTATATTAATACGGTAAGAAAACAAGGCTTACAGCCAGGAATAACATGTACTTTTTACAAAAAGTATGGTATAATAGCTACATATTAGCAATAAACAGACGGGATTTTGAAAAGAGAGATTTTCATTGTAATAGTCATGTACATGCTCTTGTTTGCACCATAAAATAAAGCAATAAGAGAATAAATAGTTATATAAGCTCAATATTGTCTCTGATGAAAGAAAACAGCTAGAAATTATAGCTCAGCAATTGCAGTCTGTGGTTTCATTTCTGACACATTAGCTGTACCTAGCTTCCAACTTGTTTTAAAATAAATGTACAGACTTTCTACATTCTCACAGACTGCTGTTTTGGGTCCTGTGTTTTACCTTGAACAAAACCAACAGCAGTGTGTTACCTGTGGATAGTTAATTATCTATGTTTATTGCTCTTACCCTACTGCCTTTCCCTTGTATATCTTCCCTTAAAAAGAAAAATTATTCTGGACTTCAATATATAGGTGTATGTCTCACTCCCTGTCCAGTTTAATAAATTGCTTTGCACACTTATTATTTATAACCAAAATTTTAAAGATTGGATTTTTCAATTTGCTAGCAATTGCTGAGCAGAATGATCAATTACACAATTAAGTATCTACTTCACATGCTGTTGCCTAATCTCAGTTTCTAATTATTCCAAGCCTGCAAGAAGTGTTCACACACTCTTCTGTTGCTCAGTCTGGCCAATAAAATCAAGGAAAAAGTTACATATAAAAAAATAATTAATGTTATTGATGGTAAAAAAGCAAAAGGAATGTGCAAGAATTGTCCAAAGTCCACATGCATCTGACAAAAAAAAGGATTACTTTGGAATAGGGGACTTCCCACAGTACGAAAAGGGATTTTCTCCCATGGTTGAGTTGAATACCATGAAAGTAAGTATGTATTTATGGGCCACATGAAAATTCTGAATCTCTTTATCTTGTCTTATCTGGGTAATACCATGGTCTATGCAAGGAATGTTTCTTAACACCAGTACTGGCAGCAGTGAAAAAGCTGTGGAAATTGAATATATTTTAAAGTTTTCTCATTACTTGTAACAGATTTTGACACATTCGTGACCATTACCATGACTAAAGTAATGACTATGACTGGCGTTTCCACATTGAGAAATCAGACGCAGAGAAATAGAATAACTAGTCTAACCTCATCTAAGTAAGCTGGTACCAAAGAGAGGTAGAACAGGGGGTCAGAGTTGCCCCCAGTCTCCCACATTACCCATAGACAGAGTGCATGGAGAGATCATTTACAGCAGATACATTTCTGGAAAGATTAATGACTCTGTGGGCTGACTGGTATTACATCAAGATTTAAAAAAAATATAAAAAATTAAAAAGAGCTATGGCTGTATTACATTGAAAAGAAAGTAACTCCTCACAAAGCTGTGGCTCCTTCTAGTTGACAGATACAACATGCTTCAGAAATCCCCAGGAAAGCAAGCTGTCATATCCTACTTTGTATGACATACTGGTGCTGCTGCAGCACAAACTCAGTCTGTCCTGATGACCTGAGTTGAACAAGAGTATTGATGTATTGGAAGGGATTCTGCAAGGAGACATGAACCTAATACATGATTAATTAATGCCTTCTGTAGTCTAATCAGTTAATTTTTTGCAAATGAATAGGTCAAGGAAAAGGAATCTGATAAGAGAATTAAATATATAAAGTGTCTGCAAACTGCAGTAAGAATAGATATCGTACCCCCATTTCTTATGTTGGACCTACTTACTGAAAGGAATGGATGGCTCCCTAAGAGATACGGCTGTGTTCAAATACAGCGAAAAATATTCCTTCTTCAGAGTAATCTTACAGCCAGTGTTATGAAGGAGGAGAGCAGACACACAGTTTCTGGTAAAACTGGATTTCATTTGAAAGTATGATTTTGTTAGGAACATCACAGCATTTAAATTCTGGAAGCTCCAGTTCTGACCAGAGTCAGGGCTTCTGGGATGTCAGGCAGCAGTTTGGTTAAATTAAATATCAGGGAATCTGAACAGAGTGGTAGTCCCACCAAGTATCTGCTGTATCTGCTAAGCACAAATTACTTTAGAAATGCTCTCTGATGGTGTTTCCAAAATAGAATTTTTCAGCAGTTCCAGGATTACTTATCTCTCTTAATTTGGTTAAGACTGGTTAAATGTGAAGGAAGCTATTCCCTTCCAGATCCATCTGTTTGTGACATCTGTTATACTCTGTATGCTACTGCTGCTCCTGACTTTTCATCTTAGTCTGTATCCACTGCATAGTAGTCTTAATATTTCAGAATTTAACTATCCCAGAATAAGATGAAGGCACAAACCTCCATGAAGGGATATCATGTTTTTAGGAATACAGACAATGAAACAGAAAAATTATGCAGGGCATGGGCATGTAAAAAGAATCACAGAGAAGGGGAAGGGGAAAGGGAAGAACTTCCCCAAATAAGTGCTTCTATAGACTTCCAGAAAAATTCTTACCTGTCATCAGACTATATGCCTGAAATATTAGGAAAAAATGGTCCATCTGCTTTTCATGATGTCATATCCACATTTTGAATGGAAGTCATATTTCAACCCCAACTTTCAAGAGATTAGCATAATTTTCAAATAATCCAGTTTGAATAACATAAGAGAGTTTCCCCTCAGCTGCCACTGTGAAGAATTAAATGTACAATATCTTATGGTTTGGGTTTGGCAAGTTTCCCAGTGCTTCACTGGTATTCATGTGGAATGTATTTTATTTGAGTCATGGATTAAGAGGGGTGTAGCTGACAATGCTGTGTACATTTTATTGCTACATATCTGTTGGAAACTAATCTGAAAATGTTTCAACTGTCATCAAGCAATTAAAAATTCTGTACCTGTATGAATTGGCTTTAAAATGTTCTCTGTAACTTGAAATGTTGTAGATAGAATTTCATTTTTAGAACAGATATAGGAGTCTGGCAAGTTTACTTCCAAATATACCTTTACTTCATTAGAAGTATGTATGTAAAGTATTTAACACAAATAGAAGCAAGGAAGAGCAAGAAGGGAGGAGTATGAAAAGAAGTATCAATAAAGGAGGAAGATAGTTTTCATTTCACCTTCTCACTGCTTCCTTTCTCTTCCCTCCTCACTTGTTATCCTTTGATAGGAGTAAGCAGGACAAAAAGCAGGATAATAATCCTGGATGTTAGGAGAGAAGAATTTGTCCTGTTTAGGGATCTGCTTGGAGGAATCCCATGGAAAATGGCCCTGGAGAGAAGAGCGGTCCAGGACAGCTGGTTGATTTTTAAAGATGATCTCCTCTAAGCTCAGGAGGCCCATTCCAACAAGCAGAAAAGCAAAACAGGTGGGAGGAAGCTTGTATCGATAAACAAGGAGCCCTTCACTAACATGAAATGTGCGAAGAAAGTGTACAAGAGGCAGAAGCAAGTGACTCAGGAAGAATATAAATATGCCTGATCATGGAGGGATAGGGTTAGGAAATTCCAGTTCACTCAAAGTAGCATCTGGCAAAGGATGTGAGAAGCAACAAGAAGGTCTTCTACAGGTATATCAGCAGCAAAAAGATCAGAGGAAACATGGGTCTGCAAACGGATGGGGCTGGGGACCTGGTGACAAAAGACACAGGGAAGGCTGAAGAACCTGATGTGCTCTTTGTCTTGGTCTTTACTGATACAACTTACACTCAGCAATTGCACATACATGTGGAAAAGTCTGTAGCAAGGACAACTAGCCCTTGGAGGAAGCGGATCATTAGGCAACATTTATAACTGGACATACATAAATCCATGGGACCTGATAGGAGGTACCATGAGTGTTGAGAGAGCTGGACAGAATCACTGTGAGACCAGTGTCAATTATTTCTGAAATAGGGAAAGTCCATCCTAAAGAAGGGCAAGAAGGAAGATCCAGTGAACTAAAGGCTGGTCAACCTCACCTTGATCCCTGAGAAGAAGATGGGGCAAATAATCCTGAAAATCATTTCCAGACACATGAAAGACAAGCAGGTGACTGTCAGTAGTCCACATGCATTTACAAAGGAGTGTTGGGCCCAGTTCTTGGCTCCCCAGTACAAGAGAGATATGGAGATACTGGAGTGAGTCCAGTGAAGGAGTATGAAGATGATGAAAGGATTGAGACATCTCCCATAGAGGGGAGGCTGAGAGAGATTAAACTGTTCAACCCAGAGAAGGGAAGGTGTCTGAATACCTGAAGGGGGAAAAAGAAGAGAGCACCAGACTCTTCTCAGTGGTGTCCAGTGGCAGGACAAGAGGCAGTGAGCACAAGCTGAAACACAGTAAATTGCACCTGAATGCAAGAAAACATCTTTTTACTGTGAAAGTGGTCAAACACTGAAACGGCTTGCCCAAGAAGTTGTAGAGTCTCCATCCATGGGGACATTCAGAACCTGACTGGACATGGTCATGAGCAACCAGCTCTAGCCTGCTTGAGCAGGGCCTGGACTAAATGTTCTTCTTGGTGCCTTCTGTGATTCTATAATTCTGTGATTCTTACCTTCCTCCTTTTTCTTTTTTTATTGTTTTTCTTCATACTCCCTTTTGGATATAAATAAATAAATAAATGTATGTATGTGTTTCTTTTTCTTTATTGTTGTTCACTCCTTTTTTTTAATTATATTTTTATTTTTTTAAAGAATTCTGTCCTTTTGCATGTCCTTCAGAAAGAAAGCACTCTCATTTCATTCTGACCTCTCGTCCCTCTCTATTCTAGTCCACATATATCTGCAGCATTTTCTTGTCTGTTAATAGTTTTTCCAAATCTGTCAAAACAAAATGCGGAGCAATACATGATATTTTGTGGTCTAGATTCTTAGGTATCTGCATTTTTCCTCAGTTCATGAGTTCAGCAATACCAGCATTTGCCACAGATCTTCTAGATCTGTAGTCAATTTAAATACATTTTTTGGTAAAGGCATTGACTTTAAACTGGTGGCTCTAAATATCTCTTTAAATTCAAAAGCTGAAGGCAGTAAAGAGAAGAAAAAAATCAATGCTTAACAACTAAAGTTATAAAAATCAACTTTTTAGTGATTGTTTATCCACTGCCTACAAACTTCATCTGTCTCAGCCTCTGGGCTGCTTTAAACCCTTCACAATAATGCTCATTCAGCTCTCAGATGACCTGGGAGCTTCACTGAATTTGTCTTGCAGTTTGATAACTAAACATTTTTAGGACCATATCCTTTGACTGTGAGTAACATCCTGTGGTGTGCTCTTCATAACATTTGTTTAGCTCAGCAGTTCATAAGGACTGCACAACACACCAAATGGTCCACATTCAGTTTTCAGTTCCCACAGTGTGGATCTGCTACAATTCCTTAGACTTCAAGTGTATAATCTCCAGTTTCAGTGAGTGTAATGAGGATGAAGGCAGAATCTTTTAGGGTACATTTTTCTACATGCAGAAAATATGATTATATAGGCATAGTCATAGATTTTATGAGAACTGGAATCTGAAAGTTTAACAAATTTGGTCTTTGCTCTAATACAATATGGATTATTTTTATATGAATGGATATTAGACAGTTAGACTAACAAAGCTGTTTCTATCGGGAGAATTAAATCACTTTTGATTTGACAAAGTGACAAAAAATCTTTTAAATAGTACGTTTTCTTCTGTAGATTTTATTGCTGACAGACCTGGATTTTAGTCTGAAATTACTCAGTTTTGCCAGTAGAATTTCTATTTGGGCATGTTATGAACATGTAACTTTGCCTCTGTGTCTGATGTCTTCAGGTCTGCAAATTTCACCTGGAGTGCTGCATATCAGGAGCACATTCATGGAATGATGCAGACCTTTCATAGAAACATAGAATGGTTTGGGTTGGAAGGGACCTTAAAGATCCAACCCCCCTGCCATGGGCAGGGACACCTTCCACTAGACCAAGTCCAACCTGGCCTTGAACACTGCCAGGGAGGGTCATCCACAGCTTCTCTGGGCAAGCTGTCCAGTGCCTCACCACCCTCACTGTGACAAACTTCTTCCTTACACCTAATATAAATCTACTTTCTTTCAGTTTAAATCCATTACCTCTTGTCCTATCACTACACTACCTGATAAAGAGTCCCTCCCCATCTTTGTTATAGGGCCCCTTGAAAGTACTGGAAGGCAGCTATAAGGTCTTCCTGGACCCTTTTCTTCTCCAGGCTGAATAACCCAACTCTCTCAGCCTGTCCTCATAAGGCTGTTCCAGTCCCCTGATCATCTTTGTGGACCTCCTCTGGACCTCTTCTAACAGGGTCTTATGTTGGGGGCCCCAGAGAAGAGTAGAGGGGAAGAATCACCTCCCTCAACCTGCTGGCCACATTTCTCTTGATGCAGCCTAGCATATGGTTGGCTTTCTGGGCTGTGAGCACACATATATAACAGATTTGAAATCATAGCAAAGATCTTGATACCTTCAGCATGGTTTAAGTGCAGAAACACAAAGAAATTATTTCAAGAAACCTCCAAATGTTGTAATCAATGGACTTTATGAGTTTTAATATTTTATAGTGGGTCAAGGCCATCCTAGAGTCCAAATTATCCAAAGAAGCTGATGACTGTTAAGGATTATATGAGCTACAGATCTGGCCTACACTTAGATTTTACTGAAATTTCTAAGCTGATTAGCAATATAAAAAATCAGATTTATAATGAATATGGCTATGCTAGCAAAATTCATGGGGGAAAAGTTTATCAGACAAAATCTTCTTTGATAAACTACCTCTTCAGTGGAGGAACTGAAGTTCATATGGTACACCAGCAAAACAGTAATTTTTTCTAGCTTAATTTGCATTTTATTTTGCATTCTAGTTTAATTTAATTTTCTTATTCCTTATCTGAGTTAATGTAGCTTCTGTTTTCACTCATTGAACCCTATTACACATCCTGGCTGACGGACTGGAGAAGGTACAAACTTAACTTTCCTTGTAGCCTGCTTATAGATATATTAAAGTCTTACTGAAACAAACTGGATTCTCACATTCTTACTGTGGAAGGTATTATTACTGTCTTTCAATTGCTCTGCTGAATTTTATTTGAGTCCTCTCCCATTCATCACTACTTGGATTGTCAATGAGAGGTAGCTCGCAGTTACGCAGCCTCTGTATGCCCAGAGCATGGCAGACACAGCAGTCCTGCTCCAACTCAGTGGCAGGATCTGTCAGGATGTCTCATTACACTCAGTGATTTCCTCATTCCTTTTGGCCCAAGTGTTTCACACAGAGCAGAGGATTGAGCTGACTGTCCTGTGAACCCAGTGTTGTTTTCAGAGTAAGTTTCCTATCTTGAAAGGTTCACCTGCACTGTGATGTTCAGTATAAATCCCTTTATTTGTGCTTTTCTTAAAGTACACAGCATTTATATTCCATGTAGCAAGCAATCCCACTTGTTCTGTACTGAAGGCCTCTTCTTTTAATTGATTACCATTCTGCTAATCATTATGTCCTTACAAAAAACATTCAAAAAGTTATCATAATTTCAAAACCTGTCTTCTGGGGGTTCCCACTGTAAACAGACTACTCCTGAACACATTTTGACATGGTTCAGCAAGCTAATCACTATTTTATTTCTGTATTCTTCCTTCTATCTGCAACAAATACACTTTGTAACTAAAAAAATACACAAGAATCCATTAATAACTACACTAGGATAACCATCTGAATGAATCAAAAGTACAGTAACTTTATCTAACACCGTAGTCTTACATTAATTAACATGAGCTCTTTTCCTCTAATTTAAAATTTGATAAATAAAACTTCTTCATGCATTTTTTTAATGTCACTGATGACAGGTGCATTGAAAATCAACATTCCTGGTCCTCAATCAGCAGGCAGCTCTTTTAAAACTCTAGGATGTAAAGTTCCAACATCTACTAACTTAAAAACATGGATTTAGAAACTGATCCTAAACTTTTTGCTTTCTCTTTCCTTCCTCAGTCCCTTATAATAGTGTGAAGGATTCCAACATTTTTCTGTAGTGATGGATGAATATCACTCTGTAGGCTATTCCCTAATCTAATATTAAAAAGGACAGCAGGTGATACAAAGAAGAGTTGCTATGTACAGAGTGTTCTGCTATCCAAACCACTGGTGCTTGAAGAAGTTGGGGTGTCTGCTCTATCCCACACAGAGTGCTCCCTCATGCCATGGTTTCTAAATTCTGCACAGAAAAATGCAGTATATTTGTCTCATTATTACCTATAAATAGTAGACTCATTTAATTACATGCATCAAGTACTGTACCAAAATGAAATCCTCCAAGCATAAGCCCCTAGGGCTAAATATCAGCATCTAATGCATAAACCTCAGTTACAGGTACTGAGATGAAAACATGTTACCTTGCTAGTGCCTAACAATTAGGTTTCATGTTAATTACTTCTTTTTTTTTTTTTTATTTTTTTTTTTTTTTTTTTTTTTAGGAATTAGCTTAATCATACGCAACCAAATTAGATTATAAATCCTCTCTTCTATTGTGCTATCATTTGTCACCGAGCTCTGGATAATTTCCCAGCATGAACCTGCTAATGGTACATTTCTTCAACAAGCCGTAGGTCTTGCCTTTGCTGAGAATATATCATCTGGTTTAGTTAGACCTTAATTGTTCGCCATGAATTCAAGTATAAAAGACAAACTTTCTTTTTGGCTACGTTTTCAGAGTCATTGCCCTAAGTTGCAGCAGCTTCTTGGTTTGTGTAGCAGTAGCAAACCTCTGAGGCTCTGGCTTTGCTGTATGGCACAGGCAGTAACTTTTTGTCCCATTTAACAGGCCTGTTGAGTCTTTTTCTTGACAATTAAGTTCCTCAGCTGTTTTTTTAAATCTGTCCAGAACATAATTGCTTCAGCACTAGAGTATAGGGTGAAGTAGCAGCTGTTACGCTTGCTAATTCATAAATATCTATAACTCCTGCTATAGTATTCATTTCTGTGCTATTTTCTTATCAATTCTTTCAATTGGATAACACTCAAAAAGATTTAGGAGAAAATCTTTAAATGTTTGTATCCCAGTTTTCCCCAGAACAAAGTTGTGCCTCAGGTCTAATCTGTATATCTTTAATGCTCCTGTTTCCTCAGTATGTGCAATACTCTATCTTAGCAGAATGATAACAAAGAAGTAGAAATAGAAGCCCTTACAATCTTAATTCACTATGTACCTCCATATACTGAGATGCTGATGATGAGTGGGATAGGAAAAAAAAGGATTAATGTTACCTTCATTTAAGGAATAATTAAAAGTAGGCCCATGTCATGCTATACTCTCTGCAAGCTGATCTCCAGAGGCTTCTTGTCTCAAACGGCTTACAAAGCAAACCAAAGCGAACGAAAGCAAACCAAACCGAACAAGCAAATAAACCAAAACAAAACAATATAGAGAAAGGGTGAAGAACAGGATATGACAGATGAGCAGTCAGCAGCTTATCTGAGGATTTCTTGGTAGAGCACAAGCTAAAGGGGTAAGAAGGGAGGAGAGGGGACACTGACAGGGCAGAGGCAGGAAGAAGCAGGCAGGGATGGATTGAGCAGGTGGTGCAGATGGGGTTATGGTTTTGTTTCCTTGCCAGACAATGCAAGAGCAGTCTGAGAAAACTGAGGCCACTTCTGGGCATCCACCATGAAAATGCTGTAGTAGCAATCACCCATGCCTGGCAACGGAGGGGAGGTAAGGGAGAGGAAATCTGGAGTAGCAGCAGTAACCTTCACACACAAAACCCACCAGGTGGGCAAAACTGGACCTGCTCCAGCTGTCTCTGCTCTGTGCATGGCCATACTCTTGCAAACAAGGAAGCAGGCCAGGAACCTTCTGTTCGGGAAAGGTCAAGGTTGCATAATAATTTAACTATCACTTAACAGCCAGGTTAAAGATAACCTGGGTTTCAACACATGCTGTTTTGGTCTTGCTGGCTTGAAAAACTAGTACAGCTTGAAATACTGTTTTCTGAGTGATCTTCAAAAGGAGGATATCCATGTGCAGGGAACATTTTGTTGTTGTATTTTGCTTTTAAATATGCTTTACTTTTTGTTCATTTGCGATTGTTTTTTTAGCATCATGCAAACCAATCAGAGCAATTGTGCCCCAACAGGAACAATGTAAACCTGGCTGCACTAACATCTGATGTTTCTCACAGGACAGGCCCTCTCATCAGTTTTACTACACAGGGAGAACAGACCCTGGCTAAGTCAATGGTCTTTTTGATATGCACCATATCCATCTGAAAGGTGGAATCAACCTATCTGTTACTCATGGTAGGTGTACTGTGAATAAAGATCTTTTAGGGTAAAATCTCTCAAGGTGAGAGAAATACTAAGGATACATACAGCTTTTTCCTAGATTACTTTTCAAAGCAATAGCAAGACATGCAATGAAACAAGTCTGGGATTCTTGTTCCTAATTCCTATCTGGCTTCACCCTGTTCCTCCTCTATTTTGTTCAGTTTAACAAACAGTCCTTAACATTAAGGTTTTTCTTGGAGTATACAGATTGTATCACAAGGAAACATAGACTTGGTACAAAGCTGACTCAAAATTTTGAATTAACTCATTGCAAGAAAGTTTGCACAAAATGAGTCTTCTGTAAGCCCCAAGTCTCCACATAAATGTGCAGTTGTGTCTTTCAATTTTAAGGAACTCAGTGCAAAATTCTAGCGTGTTTTTTGTGTCTGGAATTTTTTTGATGAAAAGAGATAGCTTAAGATATTTGCTGACAAAAATGTTGGGGATTGGAAAGCAATGGTTAGTTCTGGTTTCCAACAAAATGAAAGCAAGAAATCCATTTGTAAGCATTGCTGAGTCAATGGCAATTGTAGATGTTAGAAACAAACAAAGAAGAAATCGTGCGGATGGAACGGCAGCTCTCTGCACACTTTGAAATCTAGCCTAGCATATCTTGTTTACCAGATATCATTGGTTTTGAAGGACCCAGATCATGCAGGCCAGCACAATCACATTCAGGAGTACTCATTGCTTAACAGCAAATTCTAGAAAAGGACAAATATTCTTCATGAAGTTATGCAACACTTAGTTTATTTATAGTATGTTTTAAGTCTGATTGCAGCTTGTCTTGAGCAGCAAAGCTATTAGAATAGTTAAACCCAATTGCTTCATCAAGCCAACACTCATTAATAAATAAATAGCTCATTAATAAGCTATGTTACGATCTTCCTAGACACATGATGAATCCATTGAGCGGTCCAGATGCAAATTCTTTTGGTCACAATAAACAATGAGGACAAAAATATTCTCTCGAGTATCTATGATATTTTAGTTGCATCTTGTTTTATTGGAAGATTACAATTATTTCAGTCAATAATCTTTCTTTATAATCCTTGACATGAAAGGAATAGAGGGAGACCAAGCTATATTTCTTTCTGTGATCATTCAGGCCCAGCTACTGTTGAGATGGAGGACTTCTCATTTTCACCTGTGCCAGCAGTGTGAGCACTATTAAAACAAGACCTTCCCTATTGTTTGAAAAAGTATTGTGATCACTACTGGTCAAGTGCAAATTTAACCAAGAATGACAGCTTTCAGGGGGCACATTACTTTTATGACATTTTACATTTGAGAGATATCCTAAGATCTTTATTGGTGATGAATCATGCAGTGACATCTCAGATCCATTCAGCTCACACATCCTTGACCAGCCTGTTTTACATGAAAGTCTGGCTGCTTTCTATGGTTATTAATTTTTAATGCTACAAATGTTCTGTTCCCATTTCCACAACTTACACAATTTATGATGGTCTCATATATAATAAGATGAGCACCTGTCAGAGAAGTTGCTTTCATACATTACTCAGCATTAAAGCACACATTTTGTCCCTAGGATGAAGAATGTTTGTGTTGTAGCTGAATTTATGCAAGTGATCCTACATGTCTTTAGTGTTTTGCCTTTCCTCATGACATTCTGGCAACATTCTCAGAATCTCAGATCTCTTTATCTCTCCCAGAAAACTACTGTATCCTTTTTTTAATTACTTCTGTGGAAATCCTCATGGTGAGATCTAAAGGGAAACTATTTTCCAATGGTATATAGTTTCCTTAACTGTGCAAAATCTTTCTAAGATTCAAGTCACCATAGCATGCTAAACTTATTCCGGGTATGTATGCTTTCCCTGTTCCTTGTAATGCATTTGATGATACAGGAACACTTTTGGTTGTTCTTGACATTTCCACAGAACATAACTTTTTTAAAAAAAAATGCACGTGTGTGCAGAGAAAGTTCACATTTCATTTCAGACACAAATTTAGAAGATTATTTTATTGCTATTTTCTTATTTAGCATTTTCCCACACCTGTCAGTAATGGCAGGTTACAGACTGAGATCTGAGTATGTAAATTCCATCATCAGGAACAGTACATAACAAAACATAATTTTAAGACATACTGCCTTTTTTTAAAAAAAACAGGCTGAATAAAACATTTGTTTATCAGCCAAAATTTTATGAAGTAAAAATATTTTACCTGGCTAAAAGCTTTGGCTATTTTGCACTGGATTAAGCTTTGCTTTTTTTTTTTTTTTTTTTTTTCTGAAATCTTCCTAGACACCTAAACTGCCCTGTGGTTTATGCTACCAAAAGGAGTCCTTAATACAGCTGTTCTTTAGATGTACTTAATCTTAGAAGGATGAAATGCTACATTGTAGATTTTCCATTAGGATATCCCCTTGCACTGTATGAAAGAACAAGAGGGTATAGTAGGTAGAGCAATTAAAACCATGGAGGCCGGAATGCTTGAATTATTTTCCTGGCCGTGCTTGCAAGGTTTCACTCTTCCACGCCTCAGCTTCATCATCTGGAAAAAGGGACTAATGCTACAAACATCTTCTGTAAAACAAACAAGCAAATAAAGAACGTCTTTGAGTTCTCCTGGTGAGAACACGTCTACACAGAAGGAGTTTTATTATTATCAGTGTTATCAGCTGGGCTCCACAGTTGTACAAATCCTGCAGTAATCACTTCCTTCCTTGTTTTTATTTCAGAAGAAAGAGTCTGAGGCTGTTTAAAATGCCAGTGATATGCAGAGGATACGCCTGCATTCTTGTTTGTCTAGAAGGCCATGTTTCTCACATTAAAATTTATGAAACAAAATTCCAAATAATCATGTCGACAGAGTGGATTTTGTGGGGCACCAGCATGGAATGCACAGCGTTCCATCATCCGGCCCTCAGATTTGCATTCTTCTGCCATATCCAGCTTCAAAGAAGACAGTTCCTTTCATTTTTCTCTTTGCAGAAATAATTGACAAATCCACTTAGAAAACAACTCCCCCATGGGCCCCCAAGGGATGTTATAGTTATTTTAAAACTTACTTTAAAAATATATATTTATTTTTTGGGTGGTATTACTGACTACCCTATTTTCCTTCTTAGTAAAATCCTCTGCCTTCTCTGGACCTAATATATGAAATTGATAGGGAACAGCTGCTATTCAGTCTGCTAGAGTTTTATAACATGTTATCAAACCCTTTGAACACAGCTGGCAAACAGATGCTCATCAGAGCATGAATTGCAGGAGCTTTCTACATTGAAAAGGTAAGAAAGATGATCATTTGGGGGGGAACTCTCTTAAAGCAGTACAGATACTGCATCAGAAAACTTATATGCAGGGTCCATATGTTCTGCACATACATAGTTCAACCAGAGGTTGATATTCAAATTTTAGATGGGAGATCTGAAGTAGAAGTGAAGTCAACTTCTATGAAGGGATTTACCTGGAATTACTGAACTTTAGCAATAAATCTTTGAACAAGTTTTCTCAGTGAACTCTCTTTTTTTAAGATGCATTTGGAAAAGGCCATGGTGTACTGCTAGAATATTCCTATATAAACATGGAGGTATTGTGTCATGGCCCTGAAACCCTGAGCACTCAGTAGGTGTGTTCAGTTGACAAAGGTGTTAATCTTGGTTTATATTGTTGTCTGTCCCCCTGTGGCTTTGCGCTACATGCAAGTGCACCTGCAAAGTGGTTAATACTGATGTCCCAAGTTGGCTTCTGGAAATATGGTAGGTATTTTCTAAGCAGAGCAGAGATGTGTCAAATACACTGGTGCAATGGGGTGGCAGCTTTGCTCTGCCTAAAGGCTCCCCTGCTCACAGACTGCTGAAAAACTGCAGTTTTGCTGACAGCTACTAAAACTGTTTCCAACAGAAATGGTGTGGCAGTCCTTTGTGGCCAAAATGTGGAAACAGCAGGGTACTCTGGCAAGCTCCTGGAGCCAACTGTGCTTTCTCATGGGCACCACCCAGAAGCGTGAGACTCACAGTGTTGAGAGCATTGACAACTCTCAACCTGAAACTGTGCAGACTCATTATCTGGGAAGTAAATATACCCAAGAGGTCTATTGCATTGTCAGATGCATTTAACACCTGTGGAAAAAAAAAAAAAAAAGAAAAAAAAAGTGTTACTGCTGCTGTGTTGCAAAAGTTATGTGAAAAGGCTGCTGAATGACTTAAGCAATGATGTATGTGATTCCTCTGCCACATTTTCCATGATGGTGAACCAGATAGGACAGTGTGCATCATTCAGGACGTGTTGTTGGAATATCTGGTTTTCATAGAGATAAAAATAGTTGCTATCAGATCATGTTCAGTAGACTACATGATATTATTTTGTTCCCAGCAGATTATCAGCCATATCAAAATGTCTGCAGTCACTGTTGGCATCAGAGTCTCATCTGCAAAGACAAGAGCTAGAGTGGAAATCTTGGCATATGGAACACATTCAAAGTGCCAGTAGGACATGTCTTTTGTGTATTAGCTTGTTTAGGCTACTGTTCTAGGTATTTGGGTGCATAATTCAGATTGATCAGCTGACGCCACTTTGCAAAATGACACGTAGTCCATTGCTCTCAGCCCTTGGGAGACAGTGAACCACAACTGCTATGAAGCAGTACCTTAGGGAAGCAGAGTGCAGGTTTCTATTTAATGGATACATAACTAAATGTTTTGGGCTCCTTCATATGTGGGTTGATGTAGACTGAAACAAAACATTTTACTTATTTTCCCAGGAGGACATTCAAATTCTCTATACAGTTAGCGGATTTCCTCATTTATTTATTGTTTTCATTTTTCAGAAACTCAAAATAACTTTTCCAGTTACTGCTGGAAAAAGCTTATTGCTAAGAAGTCTGCATCATGCGAGGAATTATAGGGAGAGTTGCAATAACCTGCAAAAGATTCAGTCTTTTAGGTCATATATGAGTCATATTGACTTGAGTCAGACTCACTCATGATCAAAATCTAGAATCTGGTGAGTGATCCAGATGATGCAACGTACTTCACTTTCAAAGGAAAGGTTAAAGATCTTAATAGACAGTGATGCCCCTGCATGTTAAGATGCTGGAAAAACAATAATGATAGTAAAAGGAAAATTTTCATCTTGTCCCACCACATCAGTCTAATCTCCTAAGAAGCAGAAGCAGAGAGAAACTTGTTTCAGGTAAGTTGAGAGAAGCAATTACTTACTGCAGGAAACTATGGACAAAGAAATAAAAAATCAGCAGAGGAAATGGTAAACAGTAATAAACTGTAAACCCAATAACGGGCACAGTAGGAGGAAAATTATGAAGCACTTAGCAAATTAAATAAAGAAACCAAATACCATTTAGATAATATATCATGCTGATTGTATGACAGCAATAACATCTTCCTTTGTCCAGCTGACAACATTATACCAAACATAAGGCAAGCAAAGCCTTTCTTCTGTCTAAATAAGAATTGCTCATTGTTCCTGTAAATGAACAATAGCTATAGCCAGATTGAGGAGGGCTATCACTGCAGTGTCAGATCATGATCACATTTACTGAAGGATGAATAAAAATTGCCTCCAGCCTCTCAGAAGAATACATTTAGTAACAATGACAACACTATATCTGAATAAATTACTTATGTAAATCTGTAAAGGCCATACAGGCTATATTTTTGCCACTTTGTGTGTCAGAGCAATCAAATACAGTCAGCAGCCAGGTAGGGATTTTTCCTTTGGCTTAAAGTGTAACCAAGAGCCAACAACTCATTGCATTTGTATATAGAAGAGGCTTAGATGTGTTCCAGGCTTCTTTGTGGTTAAAATGTGTGTCTTGTACAATTAATTCAGCTGTTAGCATACTGCAAGTAATGTGCAAATATCTTCCTTCTTATTTGTTACTTAATCTGGGTTTTTTTCTTTTAAACTCGGATTTTCTGAACTTCTTTTCACCAACGGATAAAGACAATTATTTCTATGTGCCATCTAAAGCCTTTCAGCTAACAAAACAATTGCTTAAACTTTACCTTTGTCTGAATAGATGTTGATGCAATATGTAGCAAGATACAGCTGCTGCCATAAGTCACTTGGTCATTTCTGTCTTTTCATAACCACATCTGATTCTGGGGAGAAACCATAACTATTGTGACTTTATTTGTTTAGTATGCTTTCCTAAGTATACCTTCTTAATTACTTAGAACTTAGAATTACTTAGAAGCAAGACTTCCGTATGAAATCTGAAAATCTCAGTGTTGGTTGACAGCTCTGTAGTCTTTGTCACAACCTTTGACAAACTGTACAGTATTGCAATTTTCTTGATTACATTTAGAGGGGAGATGGGCTGGGGTTATCAGTTTGTATGTCATTCAGTATATTGAAATAGTCAAGTAATCTGCCTGTAGAGTCCATGCTTATAAACAGGTGAATTATTTAAATATTTTACCGTGTCACCATGCTCTGCAATCAGAACTGGCATAATTAAGAATAGTGGATCTCTAATGGGAAAAGCAGATTTCAATTAGATTGTCTACTGCCAGGGCATCTGGAGAGTTTTCACTTGCCTGGTTTTTAGTTTCAAGGAGAATAGATACAAAGAAGTGTTTGCCAGGGAACTGTTTGGTTTCATGAACATATTTTGACATTGAGACTTTCAGTAGCTTATGCAGAGGGGAGTAATGAAGGAAACAGGTTTTAAAGTCAGTTGTCCATCATGGAGATGAGTTTTGTAATTTGTGGGCCCAGCAAATACAGATACTTTCCAAAGACTTTTGAAATCCTTCTGGGAGATGTCTCACCACCAAGGACTGCCTCTAACAGAGGAAAAGCAGAGACCTGGCACAGTACTGTAATTTGAAACACCCTACTGGCTGGTGGAAAAATAAAAGGTTCTCAATGTTTTTGCATCAAAATCCACAATACTTAGGCCCTATGGGCAACGTGGAGAAGCAGTATTTTTTAATTTAGCACTCAGAGTTTTGTCTCTCAAATTACTCAGACAAGAAAATGTTTTTTGCACTGCCTAGCTCAGTCTGCAGTGCAGCCTGTCAGAGGGAGAGCATCTCCTCAGATTAATGAGCCACTTAAACTTCGTGTGTGTGTGCGTGTGTGTGCACACACATGTGTGTTTTCCTCTGAGACATTCAATAAGCAGATAACAGCTGCAGTACAATTCTTTAGTCCTGCCCAGTTATCAGATCTGTCATCAGCACGCTAGAGAGTACAGGTTAGGGGACAGTTTTTGTGGCTGAGAAAGCCATTGTAGGGCCTTACCTTAAATGATGACCATTTGTCAGAGAAAGGAGACAATACAGGGTGAGGCTGAACATGTTTTTACTGCTAATCATGTTTTGATTGCTCCGAGGGCTCCCTGTTTGCTGTGCATACAGTACTTGTGTGAACTGTGTTCTATTATACATCAGTGAAAAGATGGCCAAACCCCGCTCTCAAGACATGCATTAAGTTTTGGTGCAGGGTAGGGTATTAGTCCTTAAAACCATATTGTTTAGAGGATACATCAACATACCCAATGTCCACTGTTATCATGGCAGCCTGGCACATAAATGATGACATCCATCCCCTGCCTGAAGCTGAGGATAAATGGCACAATGAAGGTAAGCTTAAGCAAGTAGTCAGAGTGATTCACCAACTGGATTAGCAAAACAGAAAAATCCATGAGGCTCTTCATGAGCTCCCACAGGCTTTTGTTTTTCATGGAGCTGAGAGTGCATTATTTCCACAGCCAACGTGAAATAATGCAAACTAGCATCATGGAGTGAGGGGCAGTCTGAGGCATAACCCCACTGCTGCCCACAGTCAGTAGGCACCATCACTCTGTCACACCCCACTGTCAGTGTTTTCTTCTGCTTGGAATTTGGAAGGAGAACTGCTGGCTGCAGGAAGGAGGAGGTTCAGACTGTATGCTTTTGGACTGTATGCTGGCTGCAAGTGAAGCACCCTGGCCAATGAATGATAAGAGGTTTCAGTTTCTAGCTTGACTTGAGTGTGCATGTGTGGTTTTCCTCCCTATGAATTTTAAACCCCTGGGTTGACTTCAGCCAAGTCTGTCTGAAGAACAGCAGTCTTGACAGTAACCAGGTTTCATGAAAAAGATTGTCTGGACAGGAGAGGGAACACTATTAATGACTTCACTAATTGAAATACTTGAGCATGACCCAAATATCTCTGGGAATCAACCAGCAGAGAATCCAATAAAGTAAGTGGATGGGGCTGGTCTTCACCCTTCAAAACCATTGCATTTGGTAGCTGAAATGGTGGTGAGCGAAGCGAGACCCACAACAGAGAAGGAAGCATGAAGAGGAAGTGGAAGAAAATGGAAAAGGCAACACACAGAGACCTGCCAGTGGGAATGTCAGATTTGTTTCCTTGCACAATCAGGGAAACAATGGGAGCAAGAACTGTATTTATATTCAGAGCTTACAGATTTTAGCACAGTTAGAGATTAAAAAAGAAAAAGAAGGCAGATTGTTTTCACTATCTCATGAGGTAGATGAGCGGTGAGAAGTGAATAAGGCATGATGGCCAGAAATAATACCAAAGGCATTGGAACAACTGATAAAGTAATTTCATGTAAACTGTGACCCAAGAAAAACTAAGACTTAAAATGAGACTGTTTTTCTTTACCTGTGGCCAAGAACCAGGGGGGTGGGATCTAAACCACATTTTGGAGCAGAGATCTCTGATATTTACATGTAACTTTGGAAGAATTTTTAAATTCCCTAGCTGAAGAACAGGATCATTTGTTATACTTGTGATTTCAACATGCAAAAACTATTCTTGAGAAAAACAGTCACATTCTCCAGAAATGCGGGGACAGACTGAAAAGTGGGGACAGATGAACTATCTGGGGAAAGGATTAAATTCATGGCAGATACTTGAGCAGAGAAGGTAACTAGCACTACAAGAAATCTGGGAATCAGACCAGAGGCAGTCTTACTCTTCCAGTGCAGGAACCATTGCTCAGAGCAAACTGCAGAAAAAAAGAATACTTAGGGTGCAAGGAGCCTGAAAGTGAGATGCATCTTATATGCTTTCTTCTGACAACAAGCAAAGAATTAAAAAGGAAAAAGACAATACATGCAGGATGTAGAGATATCTGGCAAATGCAAGGGTGCATGCAGTGTGATTTGAAGAGGACTGGAGACACTCTCTGTGCCTCCACTGGAACAGGTGACTTTCACGTTTGAAGCTGGTAGGTGGACATACATTATTCTTCCTCCTTTCCCCTTACCATGGATCCTTTGGAGCAACAAATAAGGGAAGATCTGTTAATTACCCAAACCTCTCAATGCACAAAAGTATTTTCTCTTTTAAGCCACTTATCCAAAACTGTAATGTTCTCTGCTTCTTTCCCCTCTTTGAGGTGCTGTTGCAAAGCTTACTGAAATTAATGGACCTGGCTACAGTATGTTTTTGAGATAATATGGTACATCTACAGTGTCAACCAAGCATGGGTGTGAGCTTGTTCTTAAGTTCATAGTCATATCTAGTGAACACAGAGGACATAAAAATACTCACTCAAGCATGTATCCATCTCTGGAGATAGAGTCTAGATCTTTCCCAATGATTTCAACAGTGCCAGGGCTCAGGCCTCAGTATGGTGATGTAATGGTCTGTAAGTTTAATTTTTGCATGACTTTCCCCTGGGTTATATTCTCACAGTTTCCAGCTTTTTCAGACCGTTCCCAAAATGTAGTTTGGATGTTTCTATCCTGTTAGTAAGAAGACTTAAGTGGCTTAAATGATTTATATGGCATATTGATGGATTATACCAGTTCATCTCAGGAACAGAGAATAAGGCTTGGAACTACTTGTTTTCCTGGTAGAGATATAGCCAGAGACCAATCACAGTGTCATTACATATTAGCATCTGACCCTGCAGATTGACCTGAGATGAGCTGGCTCACTAAGCCCTTTTCTAGTTGGAGGTCCCAGTCGGCTACGTTTGTATACCATGTGGAAGCTCTGAACAGAGCAGCATGCAGGCACACAAGCTCCTGAATGGATTGAACATAGAGTCATGGTGGTCAGCAAGCCTGGGTCAGCTCTACATCTCACAGTGTGAAACTGCATGGATGAAAAATAAAATTAATAACCATAATGTATCATCACCACCTATTAAAAAGTATGCTGAGCCTGGCTGTAAAGAAAAAAACAAGAAAATTTTTGCCCCTCCACTTTTTCTCAAAGAGTGACTGCTGCCACTGAATTTGTCACAGTGCAGTGGTGATGCATTGGCTGGGAAACCCCAGACAGTATCTGTGCTTCTCAAGGCACCTGACACGGGCTATGGCTCAGCCAAAGTGTACTATTTCGGTATTGGAAACCAAACCATGTGTTTGAAATAAGATGTTTCTTCGGAGTGCTGGAGAGAAGAATGGGTATTTGTGAGCTTATAAGACACATCAACTTGACATGAAGCTTATGAAAAATAATTTTATTTTTTTTTTTTTGAAAACAGTCTCTTGATTCCTGTCTGTTAGATAAAATGCATTTGTCAATGCTTTGAAGTTACTTTTTGGTTTGTTTTTAAAGATTTTTTTTTTAAAGGACTATAAACAAAGTGTTAAAGTTATTTTTTTTAAAACTGAATTGTCTTGGAATTCTTATAAACCTCCTCCAAACCATCATGGAATTGAAATAAGGATAAAAATGAGCTCAATGGATTTTGGATCACTAAGCCCAGGTCACCCAACGCTGCAGTGCTCTGCAGAGGTTGTTTCTCTTTGCTTTTCTGCCTTAGCAACACTCTCTCAAAAAAAAATGGCACCAACATTTCTCAGGTAGGAATGCTATGCACTTTGAAAAGAGTCTCTGTACTGTTTGCTTAGTTTATGCCAATGTTTTATTGAATCTTTAGTATCAATGAATTAACTTCTGTAAGCAATTGCTACTCCCACAACAAAACCTGTTAAACATGTAGCATTGCTCACTTGGCTGCTGTTTCTGTGGGGTTTAGAAACTGCTATTTGCAAAGGACATGTTTTTTAGTGTTGGAAAAGTTCGATGCAATTCACCATACATGAGAAGAACTCTTTTAAATTCATTGTTTCCAATTACAATGGCAGTTGTGGAGAAAGGTGTCTTTCAGCATGGAAATTTATCCCATGGGCATTTGTAAAGACTATTCATATACTTATATTTCTGCTGAATACATTCTTTGAGTCAAAAGAGTCTTTGAAAAATTGAGGTGGTAGTTTAGAAGCAAATTTTCGAACTATAAAAATACAAAGCCTTCTACTGAATGATGGCACTTGATTGATCCTTCTGCATGTAAAGTTTGTTCTGCAGATAAAAGTAATATTAATTAGTTTATCCAAGTGCACACTTCAGAGCATGAGCAGAGTTCCTGAGAAAACTTGTATCATTCTCTTGCAATTTTGGCAGCATTCTTCCATTTCTCATATTGGAAGTAGTCTCATATATGGGAAGAAGCAACTCTAATTTCCAGAAAAGAAATCAAGACATCTCAATTCTAAGTTCATTTGCCTCCTCCGCCAGAAATTAAGCAGCATCCTTCCACTTCTGTTGTGCTTCCCATAAACATGGCCCAAGGACTCCAGCCCAGAACCACAATGCAAAATATCATGCTTATCAACCTTGGTGTGGTGTTATATCCACAGAGGACTTGATTCTTCCTTATCCTTCTTTTGAAAGGCCTTGAGTCTACCCTGCAGCCTGGAATATTTTGGCTCATGCATAGGCAATGTAACTGAAGCCAGGATTTCCTTGGTTACTTAGATAAGTGTCATCTTGCAGGTTTCAAAACTAAGCATATTTGGACCTTCAGGCTACCACGTACTGCAGCACTATCCTAACAAAATCAGTCTGAATAAATTGATGTAAATTTGGGTAACATCCCAAAATTTTTAGCAGTATTTTCAGTTTCCGAGGCAACTGAAACATGGCAATAAAAGCAGTTAGAAGGAAAAAAAAAACCAACAAAACATGTCTTTTAGTCTTTTGTTGTATTATTTATTCAGTATAAAATGGAAAGTGTTGTGCAATTATAATCACCACTTTTGTAAATAGCACTGCCTATAATTATGCTATTAGATAATCCCTCTGTAGAATAGCAGTATTTTTTATGAAGATGTGTTAGTGATGCTTTTATTTTATCTTCAGTTCTAGAAATAAGTCATAGTTTGTTTCACTGGAAAGGATCCTTTAATGTAAAAATATATTTCTTACATCTGGATTATCAGGTAAACACACATATTATTTCAGCTGACAGTTGAAAAGCCAAGGTGCACTCTAATGAAGCCGAGTGTGTTCAATGAGGTTCCTAAATTCCTGACAGGCAGCAAAACTGTCCAGGATCTTTAGGGAAACATTTACAGATATCTGGTAGTGCTCTTTTAAAATTTTATTTTCTTTTAATGTCATTATAAAACCATTTCATAGACTGCAGAGATATTTCTTACTGTTTTATGTTGTTGTCTGTGTCTAAGTAATAGTTCCACTTTTAATAAACACTATATAGTTTAGCAGCTGTGTGCCAGAACATTGTTTCATTTTTCTGACGAAAAAGATGTATTTCATATGAAATACATCAAGGAAATATTCAGTTTTTAATGTTTACTGTCTGCTAGTAGAGGATAGAAAAGGAAATCCTGTATTAGCTGTCACCTTACTTTTAACTTTCCATGACATTTACAAAAATGTGACAAATAATTGTAGAAGAAAAAAAAAACAACCCTTAAGTACAAAAAACCCTTAATTATTCTTCTTTTGCCTTAATAAAATAAAAAGGAGTTACAGGCAGATGAGGTACACAACAGTGGGTTTAGAAGGAGGAAATCATAATTAAGTTTTAGGATCATGCCTTCCCCTGTCAGAGGCCTCATTGCCTAGTTTACGTGTCTCTCAGTCTTTGGTGGTTGGCCACTGTTTCCCAGTGGCTGTATCTATCTCAGGCAGATGAATCCATCTGAACTGTCCCTCTCACAGTCAGATGTGGCAATAAGCAGCATTAGTCTGCTTTCTCACTTGGTGTTTGAATCCAAGTGAAGCTACAATCTGGTATGGAATTTAATTAGTTTGAATCAGCTATATTGAAATTTGGACTGAGAAAAAAAAGGAAGGACTCTGCTCAGCAGACAATAGTTCTGGTTCTGGCACTGTAGGGCCAAAACAGCATGAAAGGCAACTCTGGGGCAGAATCCTTGTTCTGGGATATTTAATTCCCACTGACCACCAGGGTCAGGTGTTTACACTCTTCATCATGTAGATTTAAGGGGAGGGAGTTGCATAAAAAAGCTGGGTGTGCTCTTTCTCAAAAATAATTCTAAAAAATACTTTTAGAAAATACTTCTATAAAGCTTTTGTGACTGGGTAAGGTTGTGAATTAAAAATTATTATTATTTTTATTGTGCAGAGACATTTCTGAGCAACTCAACTCTTCAAAGAAAGCAGCATAATGGAGTGTATAATTGAAACCTTCTCAGAGGTATAAGAAAAGCAAAGTAAATTAACCTGAAATTAAAAGATAGCTGAACCTTATAAGAAACATAGATATGTGCATTAAGGTTCTTTTTCTTTCAGTTCAAAATACAGATTCAATAATCTGAAGCTGCAGGGTTTGATTTATCCATAGCACTTAATACCTGTGCAACACTACCCCCACTGAAATAGAAGGTAAACACTGCAGAGAGCAGAGCTCAGCTAACATGGAGCACTCAGTGTTTTTTCTTTTGACTCCTCAGTTTGTTAGTTGCTTTTCTTCAGTGTTCTGATTTGTCTATGGAAAAAAAAAAAAAAAAACAACAAAAAAACCCAAAAAAACCCAAAACAAAACCAAAAAAAAAAAAAAAAAGAAGAAGAAGAAGAAGATAGTGAATATTCCTAGCCTAGAACTATGAAAAATACCTTCCTCACTTTCCTTCTTCATAGATTATTTTTGCAGGAGATAATTTTTAACTTTAACATCTAAGTAATTGGATAAAATGGAGATGAAACTGAGTTAACATAGCTGCATTCCTTTCTGATTTCTTCCTGATTTTTTTTTACCTAATTGTTTATTATTTTGAAGATTTCCTCCAATAAAATGTTCATTCTTTGATAATTTTTTTCTCATTAAGCTGCTTCAGTGTTTAATTATGTGTGTGATTTTTTGATGACGCCATTTTGATGCAATACAAAGGCCAATAAGATAATCAGTAAGAGAATACTGCTAAAGACATTATATTCTTTTTCTTTCATGTCACTGATTCCTTGATTCAGTCTTTCTTGCCATATAAGAAGCTATTCAAATGTATGAGTCTCAGATTTGCTTACGGCAAAGCCTTTTAGATGTGCATTTATTACAACTCTCCTTAAACAGCTTAATGAGTAAAGGCAGCCAGGAAAAAGAATAGCAAAGGGTGTTATTGCTGGCATTTAAACTGAACAGAACCACATTCCCTGCTCACAGTGGAGAAATATTATGGTCACGAAGAAAAGATTCATCCCAAGGGATAGAATTTGTCACTGCAATTTAGTAAGAAATAGTTTTGCCATCTCTGACCTAGAGTTGCTCAATGCCCTTCTTCTGTTTGATACTGGAAAACTAACTGGCAGACTCTTGTCCCCAAAGTGTCAATTAATTTGGAATTGATTTTCAAATTTCTGTGATAGGTGTAACAACATGTACAAAGATGAAGATGGCATTCTAATTATTTTTTTTTTTCATGAAGGAGGATTTAGCAGAATTCATGTAATCACAGTGCTTGTTATTTTGGTTGCATCACCTAATTTTCTGACTTTTTCAATACTACGTTATCCTCATCCTGTAGCATTTTGTTTTGTCAATTGATAGTTCATTCAACTTGCAAATGCAGGTTGAATTTGGGTTGAATATAAATTGCTGCTTCTAATTATTTTTTAACCTCACCAATCTAATGAGAGGCCCACTGTGGAAAGAAGACATCTTGAAAGATTTATTTCAGCTTGAGACTTACTAAAATGACATCTGTGTCTGACAAATTGTCCTTGTTTATTCTCAAATCTTACTCTTCACATGTGTGTTGTCAACATTATCTTCTCAGGTCATGCTCAATAGCAATAGTGACTCTGGACCTTTAAATATGGAATATATGAATACTTTGATTAGCAAAACATTATTAAAACATTTTTTCTCTCCATATTTCCCCTTGATGAGTTGGGTTTTTCCTGACAGTAATGGTTAACAGTTTAAGAAGTATACTACTTGAGAAAAGGTGTAGATCTCGCCACTGAAGGAGAAAGATTAATTTAATTTATGCTGCATGATGCCCAAGGGAGCTATTCTCAAAGCTGAGTTGGTATTATTAGTACAGCTGTAATTCTTACCATGTATGAGATGTCTCTGCTGATTTTATTTGACATCTTCATGCTCAGTGCCATGTGAGAAGAACTGTCATGTCAATAACGGGATTTGTGCTACCAGCGCTATGTACAAGCTTACAGCACATCTCAGTCTCTCAGAAAGTTAATGTTTTATGTGGACCCCAGCTGCTTTCACAACTGGTGAGACAATCCTCATTTATAACCCTATTGTTTCCATTTAAAATGGCTAGGGAAAACACCTGAAAACATCCTTAAATAAGCTGTGGCAGCTTTAGAAATGAAAAAGCAAAAGTAAACCCATCTGAGCAATTAGCAAACCACGTCTATCCAGATAATTTGTGTTTTGACATGCAAGATTTAAACACAATGATAATGTGAGAGCAGTAGATGAATAAAGGAAATAAATATCATAATAGGTATACAAGAAGTTTTCATCTCAGAATTTGACACAACACTATAAATCATACAGAATGCAACAGCTCCCACAAACAGAGCAGTATTTGTCCTGATTTATACAATAAGATATTTCTTCATCTTTATGATGTATAATCTTTTTTTGGGTGGAATTCCAATCTCAATTTTTTGTTACTCTTTCAGGACCAACATTTTGATAAATATTAAACCAAATATGGAACATTACCCTACAGCTAAATTACTGAATGTAAAACCCAGGCACTTCCACACAAACTGGGGATATTTTTATGTTCTGTAATACTTTCTTTTTTTTTCTCTTCCATCATTACAAACCCTCTGAAGAATGTTACATGTTCCCAGCTGCTGAAGTTTCTCTTTTCATTTATTGGCTGTTTATGGCCTTTAACTCTATTCATTATTTTGTTTTGATGTAGTAGTTCTTCTGCAATAAATTTCTTCAATTTTCAGGCAGTGATGAGAGGAATCCAGTGAGAATCATAGTCAGGATGTTTTATTTCTAAGTGTACTTTTTAATTGCAGGATATTTCTGTGCTTTTTCCTGAATATATTCTGTGTGGGCACACCCTGTTGTTGGGTTGCTACCAATTCCATCATCTCTTCAAAAGAAAGCAGCATTTGTTTGCCTGTTGGCCCAGACTAAGCTGAGCATGACCATAACTAGAAAGAAAGATATTTCAAAGGGTGGTTCCCACTAGAAAAAAGAAAGGGAAAAAAAAAAAAAAAAAAAGACACTGGAGAAGACAGAATCTCTCCTGTCTATAACCATGGCTAAAAATAATATCCAGAACAATAAACAAATTACTTCACAATTGTACTACAGAAGAATGAAAGTTGTTTCAGGTTTTAAGACTGCAGAGAACATTATTTTCTACACAATGTGATTTTTCTCAAATTATGGAAAATACCCCAATAATTAACTAAATATAATATTTATTTATATTATATAAATATATAATACGTTCACACCATTGCCAGCATGAATATTGCCTGTGTCTATAGTAGAAGACTAAACTGGCTCAGTTACTAGCTTGCTGTTGTCCAGATTGTTGAAGACCTTGGCACAGATTTGGCCTATGTTGATGACCACTCTTTGAAACAGTACCTGGGTCTGATTTGGGTGATAAAACAGGCCAGGGACTCTTTCCTTTGGAGGTGTGAATAAGGCCACTGGGAGGAAACAAGTTTTTATCTATATGAGCAGAAAGCAGACTGTGTTGCACTCAGGGTTATACAATGAGACTTGGCCATATTTACTAAAGTAGACTTACTCTGGGCTTGGGCCACACTGTGAAGATAAGGGACACACTAGTATTTTCTGGGACTTGGAAGTAAATCTGGACAGGGTTACTGATGAAAAATGTTGAAGGGGTCCTGTAACCTCCATTTTGTCTCTCTCAAGTGATATTTGTGCTTAAACTGCTTTTCCTTTTCATGGGGCAGTGATATGCCAAGGAGAATTCATCTTAATATGCAAACCAAATGATCAAGGAAACACAGAAGTCTGGGTGCATGAGGCATACACTTTCTCTGCTATATTGGTTTGTAGACATCTTTTAAATAGTTGTATTGGGTCTGGCTGAACTGGAATCGGTTTTCCCCTATAGCAGCCCTCACGGTGCTGTGGTTTATGCTGGGAGCTGGCAGGGTGTTGATAGCACCCTGGTGTTGTGGCTGCTGCTGAGCAGTGCTTACACAGCACCAAGGCTCTTTCTGATATTTCCCCCAGTGGGACGTGGTGGGCAAGATCTTGGGAGGGGACACAGCCAGGACAGCTGACCCGAACCGACCAAAGGGATATTCCAGACCATATGACGTCTGCTCAGTATAAAGCTGGGAGAAAGGAGGAAGGGGGTGGGGTCACCCTTGGTCCTCCGAGGCAACTACTACGCGTATTGGAGCCCTGCTTCCTGAGAAGGCCCAACATCGCCTCTTCATGGGAAGTAGAGAATAAATCTGTTTGCTTTTGCTTTCCGCGCACGGACTTTTGCTTTGCTTTGCTTATATTAAAACTGCTTTTGTTTCACCCACAAGGATTCGTTTATCTTCTTTCCCCTCTTTACCCTGTTGAGAAAACAAAGGGAAGGGGGGGGGAAGAGATAGAGCGACTTGGTGGATACCTGGCATTTAGCCAGAGTCAAACCATCACAGTCTATTCTGGCGCCCAACGTGGGGCAAAACAACGGCAGTTTTATATTAAATGTGCTGTAGCTATAGTAGTTATTAAGCAACAAGCTCTTGTGCTGGTCACGGGCTTGTTTATTGCACTGCTTATCTTTATTTTGTTAAGCTCGGGAACATGCCGCAAGGAATCGGGAACATCATGAGTGGTTTTATTTTGCAGGCTCCGAGGTACTTAGTCATCCTTATGTTAGTTCACTGATACTCTTTATTAATGCTGTTCGCCTGTTGTGGGTTGTGTGGAGCCCGGTATGCTCTTGGTGTAAGAGAACGCAAATTTTGAGTGAATCGGTGCCAAAATGTGCTCTGAGGCGGCCTGTTCCTGGGTAGCAGGAAGAGTGGAAGGAGTTGGGCAGATTCCTAGGACGGTTATCACCTCCTGTAGCCTGGGATCTCACCCCTGAACAGGCAAGCAACCCCACAAAATTGACACATCACCTGATAGAGGGGTGTCTTGCCTATCCCAATGAGAATCAGCAACTTCTAGCGCTGTACTGGGGCCTGGCCTGTGCTTATCGAGCTGCAGTTCAGCACTCTCAAAGGGCTGTGGTTGACATGGGAACTCAAACAATAACAACAACAGAGATTGCCCCAGTAGTAAAAAAGAAACAATGGACAAGGAGAACAACAGGCCCATACCCTCGATTAATAAGGGAGGAGAAAGAGGAGGAAGAAGCTGGTCCTTCAGCAAAGGTATCAGAAGAGGGAATAACAGAACTGAAACAGGAGGCAGAAACTACCCGGTCCCTGACTTCATCAGAACTGCGAGATCTGCGAAAAGACTATTGTCGCCAGCCAGGTCAGCGGATCGCTGCCTGGCTGCTGCGATGCTGGGATAATGGGGCAGATGCTCAACAGCTGGAAGGTAAGGAAGCCCAACAGCTGGGTTCCCTTGCTAGAAATCGAGGAATTGAAAGGGGAATTGGAAAAGAGACAGCAATTTGCAGTCTGTGGAGACGACTCCTTTCAAGTGTTAAAGCAAGGTATCCTATTAAGGAAGATCTTATGGACCACACCCCAGGGAAGTGGGCTACTGCAGATGAAGGTGTCCAGTACCTGAGAGAATTAGCAGTGATGGAAGCCATCTATGGTGATCCAGACAATGATGAAGCCCCTAAAAATCCAGAGGATGTCCCATGCACACGGGCCATGTGGAGGAAGGTGATTAAAGGTGCTCCATCCTCGTATTCTGCTGGCTTGGCCACAATGTACTACCCAGAAATGGATGCAGGAGAAGGACTAAGATGTACACCAACTGTGGAGGCAGTCTCTTCCTGGCTTCAGAACTTTGAAGAGAGTCTTGGTACCTCCTCATCTCTACGGGCGAGTGCCCTGGATGTTAGGAGCTCCCCAAGAAATCATTTCTCTTCTGCCCCAGTCAGGGGGAAAGGAAAGACAAGGCGCATGACACGTGGCGAACTCTGGTTCTTCCTGCGCGACCAGGGGGAGGACATGAGGAAGTGGGATGGTCAACCCACCTTTAAGTTGGAAGCACGTGTACATGAATTGCGAGGAAAGACCCCTGCCAACAAGAAGACATCCAAGAAGGTTGTTAATGTAGCTGGTGTAAAACCACAAGGAAGTAACCAGCGATCTCCCAGATACAGAAAGACTGAGATCACCTCCCTTGACCCTGAAGAAGGAACCTCTGGCCTGGTACGGCAAGAGTCAGACAGTGAATACTCTGACCAAGAACGGGAATAGAGGGCCCCTGCCTCCAGCCAGGAGGAGGAAAGGGATGATCGGGTGTATTGACAGTGTGGATTCGATGGCCTGGCACATCAAATCCACAGAAGTACCAGGCTTTAATTGACACCGGGGCACAATGTACACTAATGCCGTCAAGTTATAGAGGGGCAGAACCTATCTGGATCTCAGGAGTGACAGGGGGCTGTCAAGAACTATCAGTATTGGAGGCTGAGGTTAGCTTGACTGGGGACAAGTGGGAAAAACATCCCATTGTAACTGGCCCAGAAGCCCCTTGCATCTTGGGCATTGACTATCTCAAGAGGGGATACTTCAAAGACCCAAAAGGATACCGATGGGCTTTTGGTGTGGCCAGTGTGAATACAGAAAAGGTAAAACAGTTGTCTAATCTGCCTGGCCTCTCAGAAGATCCTTTTGTTGTGGGACTGTTGCAAGTTGAAGAACAACAGGTGCCAATTGCTATGAGGACCGTGCACTGACGGCAGTATTGTACAAACCGAGACTCTCTGGCTCCCATCCAAGAATTGATTCGTCAACTGGAGAACCAAGGTGTCATCAGTAAGACACATTCGCCTTTTAATAGCCCAATATGGTCTGACGGAGGGTGGAGGTTAACAGTAGACTATCGTGGCCTGAATGAAGTGACGCCACCACTGAGTGCTGCTGTACCAGATATGTTAGAGGTCCAGTATGAACTGGAGTCAAAGGCAGCCAAGTGGTATGCCACAATTGACATTGCCAATGCATTCTTTTCAATTCCTTTGGCAGAAGAGTGCAGGCCACAGTTTGCTTTCACGTGGAGGGGTGTCCAGTATACCTGGAATCGACTGCCCCAGGGGTGGAAGCACAGCCCACTATTTGTCATGGACTAATTCAAACTGCACTGGAAAAGGTTGAGGCCCCTGACCATCTACAATATATTGATGACATCATTGTGTGGGGCAATGAGGCAGAAGAAGTGTTCAAGAAAGGACAAAGAGTAATTGAGATTCTTTTGAGAGATGGGTTTGCCATAAAGAAAAGCAAGGTCAAGGGACCAGCACGAGAAATTCAGTTCTTGGAATAAAATGGCAAGATGGACGCCGTCATGTGCCATTGGATGTTGTCAACAAGATAGCAACTATGTCTACGACGACCCAAACCTAGCTGGTGCTTGAGTCCAACGGTCAAGCATACTTCTGTCCTGAGCATCTATCTTGACAGATGGAAGCCAAGTCACTGAACATCTGAAGGAGTGAAGAAAGCTTATGGAATGGATAAATGAGTGTTATGTGGGACCTGGGCATAACATAAATGGTATGGAATAAGGGATGGAGACTGTATTGGGTCTGGCTGAACTGGAATCAGTTTTCCCCTATAGCAGCTCTCACGGTGCTGTGGTTTATGCTGGGAGCTGGCAGGGTGTTGATAGCACCCTGGTGTTGTGACAGCACCAAGGCTCTTTCTTCTTTCCCCTCTTTACCCTGTTGAGAAAACAAAGGGAAGGGGGGGGGAAGAGATAGAACGACTTGGTGGATACCTGGCATTTAGCCAGAGTCAAACCATCACAATAGTCTTTATGAATTTGAGAGAGAAAAAAGCAACATTATAACCAACCTCAAAGAAAACTACTGACAGGAAGCTTCACAAATCTGGGGCTCGAATGGTAAAGTTTGACAAGCTAAAGCAGCAGTAAATAATGAGCTTATCCTTTGAAGTCTCTGTATATACACAAAAAATCTCAAATGTTTAAAAAAACCCACAGAATCACAGAATCGTCTAGGTTGGAAAAGACCTTGAAGATCATCTAGTCCAACAATTAACCTAATATTGACAGTTTCCAACTACACCATACCTCATAGCGCTATGTCAACCCGACTCTTAAACACCTCCAGGGACGGGGACTCCACCACCTCCCTGGGCAGCCCATTCCAATGCCTAACAACCTGTTCTACAAAGAAATACTTCCTAATATCCAGTCTAAACCTTCCCTGGCACAATTTAGGGCCATTACCTCTTGTTTTATTGATTGTTACTTGGTTAGAGACTCATCCCCAGCTCTCTGCAACCTCCTTTCAGGGAGCTGTAGAGGGCGATGAGGTCTCCCCTCAGCCTCCGCTTCTCCAGACTAAACACCCCCAGTTCCCTCAGCCGCTCCTCGTACGACCTGTGCTCCAGACCCTGCACCAGCTCCGTTGCCCTTCTCTGGACACGCTCGAGTCATTCAATGTCCTTTTTGTAGGGAGGGGCCCAAAACTGAACACAGGAATCGAGGTGCAGCCTCACCAGTGCCCAGTACAGGGGTAAACCACCCTCATTTGCTTATGTTTGTGAAGTGCTAAGGCTTAGACAATAGGCCCAAGCCAGAGTTGACCTATAGATGAATCCTGTATATTTTATAACTGATAACCATTGTACTAGTAGGTATTGTACTAAACATATGTATCTTGGATATATCCTTATCTTTCCTTATGTATAGGCAAGATAACAGGGCCACAGAGACAGCTGTCTGGCCCTGTGACCTGGCGTGTGACCTTGCTCATAAATCAACTAGATAAGCGGGAAATTCCCTTAGTTTCTCCCCTGAGCCCTGGCCAGGATCTGGGGGAACCTAACATGAGAATGGAACCAGACATTTACACTTAAAACAAAGGTGCCAGCTATTCTGGCTTGTCAATCTCTGGTATATAAGGCTGTACCCGCTCACAGCGACTTTGGCAGCCTCCCCTGTGGGTGGACGCCCCGCGTAGGATTTCCCCCTTGCCGGGACAGGCTCTGCAAACCCTCGCTGTCACCGGGGCTGCCCAGCCACTGCGGGGCTGGGTGATGGTGACGTGTGCGAGTGGTGAGGGATCTCTCTTAACCACCATTCTCTCTTTTGTGTAGTAATGATTTGATGCATTACCCTGTATTTTCCTATTTGTTTAAGTGCACTATTCTGTCTTTTTTTACTGTATGTTTTCTGTATTATTCTGTTACATTATTTAGTTATTTAAAGTAAAATACGCCAGGTCTTTTCACTCTGGTGTCTGAGTTTAATTGGTATCCCTAACCAGCAAAACAGTTTGACACATGACATTGAGTGCTTGGAAACTTGTCTAGATAGGAACCAAATCTCTTGAAGATTTGGCATCTTGAAGGTACAATTCAGTGAGTTATGGACCCAATGAGTGGCATGGGAGAGAAAAAATAAACAACAGATCTACATAATCTTTTTTTAAAAAAAACAGGTTGGCTAGTCTATGCAGGAGAGAGGGTCCAGTATTTGTTTCGTTTAGTTCATTTATTGTGTAAATTGTGATGTTGTTGTTTTGGCTTGGCGTGTTTTGGGGGTATTTTTTGTTTTTTTTCGTAGTCGTGCTAAGGAGGTCTGGTCTCATCCATCAGTCTTCACTGTGCTGTACAGATGGAGGTATCAGGTGGTAAATTTGACATTGGGGGTGTTCATAGACTCCCTGGCTTTAAAGTCACAGATGGTTGCTGGCCTAAAATGACAATGTTATCTGTTAAATATGTCATTTGCTTTCTGGTGAATTCTTTGGTTTACAATGAAATAGAAAAATGCTTGGCATTGACTGCTGAGACTAGAGTCAATGGTTGGCCATTACCCCTGGAAAAGAGGTTATTTCCCCATTTTCAACAAGCCAGATTGACAAAATGTGTTCAAGACGAAACATAGTAAGTGTAGATGTTACAGGATCTTGTCAGGATTTCAAAAGTTTAAGAGGACCTTTCCAGGGTGGTATTTCTCAAGGGTGGTACCTCTGAAGTGAAGTCATCAAAAGTTTATGTTAATAGACTTCCAACTTCTGAAACCGTGACTCTTTTTGGACAAATCCTTTACTTAGAAAGCAGCAAATACACTGTGCTCAACTTCCACTCCTGTACTCACACTGAATTACAGTCTCAATATGTTTCCCCTATACTTAAATGTCTTCGTTATGAATCACTTCCATGCATCCCTGACAAATATCGCTTGGAAGGGCTGCAAGCTACTATTTTTGCTTCTCTGCACTTGTTAGATTACACAGTGAGCAATGGCATGATTTTTTTTCTTTTTCCTAAAAATGTTTATGATGGATAATTATGTCAATTGATAAAGGAAGAGCAAAGTCAACCATTCTGGCCTTCTCTGCTTTGCAGCTATGATAGTCTTTACACTTTTGAAGTGAATGTAAAAAATAATTATTCTGGCTTCTTAGAAACATATATATACTTTGTCAAGATGTAAACAGCTTCAGCAGTTGTAAGATCATAAAGAATCAGGCAGCAGAACATTATCTTCTGTACTTCAAATCTTCTGCACTACAAATATCCCCAGTGAAAGTTAGGGAAAAAAAAAAAATTAAAATGCTGTCAATGGCATGTGTTATTCCAAACAACAATGTATGGAAATCTGAGGGAGCAGCAAATTATGCTTTATAATGAAAAAAATACTTGAATGATTTAACTTCTGTATAGTGAGCAAACAGAAGGGAGCAATGCTGTGGTTGAGAATGAGCATCTGTTTCTCTTGGTGTCATCCACCAACAGCTTATTATACAAACCGTAGCTTTGTGTTGCTGACACTGTCATGCAGGGTCCACATCAGCATTTACTACTTCTACCTGAAAACATGGAAACAAGCTAGAAACAAGGTGCCCAAGTGAACTGCACAAGAGCTCTCCCTTTAGATATAGGATTCACATTATAAGTCTGTTCCTAAGAAAAATATTCTGCCATCTCCCTCCCCATCCCAGGGACTCCTTATGGTTAGCTGACACTCTGAGTAACTACTGGTTTAGAAATGTCAGACTGTTCGTAGCTCTTCCTACGAACACATCACCTTAAAAAGCAACACACACAATTTGTGACTGGAATGTGAAGACAATTGAAGTACTCTTCTAATTACTTTCTCTTATGGAGGGTATGCAAAAAGGCTGCTGTTCCGAGTGGAAACGTCAGGAATTTAGCTCTTTGTAACACATTTATATTTATTTTACTGTTGGTAAAGAAAACTGTCAGAAGACTTAAACAACAAATCCTAAGCTTTATTCTGGGCTCTTATTCTTAACAGATTGAACCTCATTAAAATAATATTAAGTACAATAAATGACAAATTAATGATCTGAGAACTCTGTAGTGTAGAAGATCTGGTAAAAGGTTTTGAATGTATCTACTGGACAGAATTGTGTGCTTCTGATCTCAGATAAAGAAAGTACCTTCTCTAAAGAGAAAATTATGTGCTTTGAGGATGAAATGAGAAGTAGAAAGATTTGTTTTGTTTTATTAATCACAAATTCTAGCACATCAAGGCTGGTTGTTGTGACTCAGGGAAAATCTGTAGAATTTGAGTATCACAGGAATACTGGGTTTACTATGCTGTCTTTAACATGGTATTTGGGAAAGACATTTTTTTTTCCTTCTTGAATTGAAACAGGGGGTGATCTTTGTCTTTGATTACACCAGGGAAGAAGCAAACCAGACCTGTAGTAACTTTCTCTGAAGATGCTGCTTTTTATATCCTCTGTACTTACAGTCTCTCTTTAGCACACTATTTTTTATTTTGCTTTTAAATCATATTTTGCTTACTGAAGAGTAAGGACATCTTTCCTTATATCAGTGACTATGAAGAGCTCTGCAATGTGAGAGTCATAGTCTTCTCTGGAGAACGAGAGTGTAGAGCGAAGAGTAGAATAAGAGCAGAGAATGAGGAGGTGGCCAGCAAGACTTTCCAGCTCTTTCAAATGGTAATGTATCTTAGATCATATTCTTTCATATATACCAATCGTTCCTGCTTTATTTAATAATGTTAACCATAGATCTCAGCATCTATTTGCATAAGATCCAGTCTAACAGAGAGAACAGACACTGATGGTCATACTGGAGCAAAAAAAGGGAATGCTAAGGAAATGGTTCAGCAGAAAACTTTTATAATAATAAATGGATCTGTTTGCTCAAGTGAGATTTTATGAGTGGATGACAATGTACTAATTCAGAACACATCACCTTAAAAAGCAATACACACACATAATATTGTTTATCATGCAGGAAATAGAATCTGTAAACTCTGAGTATCTCTTTCAGCTCTTTGGCCATCCCCTACCCCACTCTTCCACCTCCTGTATTTCATTCATCCACCTTTTCCTGCATTGTGCCAAAGGACCACTGTGAGGGAATCAAAAGCGCTGAAGGATAAGTCAGCTTGATCTCAATTCTGATACCAGGATGAGTTTTCAGCTGTGATGAGCAGGCAGAAACAATCATTTTGGACTACAACATATTCAGATGCTGCAATTATTTCAAATTTTTTAGGATATATATAGAACCTATAGAGAATTGAGTTCCTTAGCATGGCTCTGCCTAGGAGGAGAATTGTTTATTTTTTCCATATTCAAGTGGGGGGTTTTTGTGGATGCATATGTGTCAAAATAAAAATTAAAAAAAAAAAAAAAGTGATGTGAGATCTTTCATAGTAGAAAATATTTGTTTTCTAATTTGTTGCATACCAACATTTTGAATATTTTTTATCATTGTTCAAATTTTCAACAGATTCCTGTTGTTCAAAGACACAAGCTGATGATCAAGGTTTTGTGTACAGATTTCAATCAGTATCCTTAATGCAGATATCATGCCCAAAGCCTTATGAGTGAGAAGCAAATAAGGAGAAGCAAGTAAGGAGAAGCAAGCTTCTCAGCAGCTTATTTTAGAAATAGGATTTATGCTGTTAACACATGTAAGCACCTGAGGAACCCTAATACATCCACCACAATTGTTATGTTTTTTTAACTTCTTGATTCTTGATCTTACTAACTTATAATTGCACCAACACTGATATTTTTCACTCCATGACATTCTTTAACATTTGCATAATCTGTCAACATTATAAAGGTTTAACTTTTTTTTAGGTACTAATTTAGTAAGTACTGTTTTAGTAATTAATGTTACAAGAAAGTAATCCTCAGGATGTTGGGTTATCCATAGATGACTCATTGTGTTTATGCATTGTTGATTTAAAAATATGATTCATTTAAACTCATAATCAGAATATTATGATGCTTTTACATTTTAGCAATTCACCTGGTTTCTTTATCTAAAACAATTCAAAATTTTCTAGCTCTTCTCAATGTTTATGTATAATTTTCACGATCCCTCTTCAGAGTATAGCATAAATTGAAGTGTTTTGCAGAACCAGAAATCTAGTGGCAATAATACAGGAGAAAGTTTAAGGGAGCTTGGATATCCTCAAAAGCAACAGGAACATAAAAATCTATTTATTCCAGGTTTACAGACTCATGGAGATATGGTTCCTCACTGGAATTTATGCAATATTCAATATAAGATATTGCATATACCCTTGCCATGATGTGGACTATAGGTGCCTATAGTTCCTTCAGCCTGATAAAACTGTGGACAAGACTTCAAGGGAAGAGGAAGTTACTATTTCTATGCAGCTATTCTGTATCCAGAAAAATACCAAAAGCAGAAATACTATGTTAGGAAAAATACTGGGTTTTTACTGTTAAATATTCATGTTAGCAAACTGTATATCAGCAAGTTTTCCAAGCATCTGGCCAATAAGCTGTCTGTTTGTGATAGGTCTGTTACCATCAAACTAGAAAAATCTATGTTTTTCAGTAAAAACTCTCAGCAACTGAGGCTCACAATAAGCTGTGCTATCATCTGCTACATGGATTGCAAGAGATAAAATGCATTAGAACTAAAGGCATTGGCTTCTTGCTTCAAATTCAGTGTCTTTTAATTCTGATCTTTATAGGTGGTTGTAAAGAATGCTAACTGCAGTATGGATAAAATCCTGTGTGCTGACACATTTTGCAGGGATCATGGAATTTAGTTCAGTAAAAGTTATCTTCTCAGGTTTGCAAGAATTTTGAACATTCAGCTGATTTCTACCTTTCTAATAGGGTGATGAAGTTTATGGATGTGGAGTAAATCACATACCAAAGGCCTACCGTAGGGAAAATAGCAATTGACATCAGTTTTGTCTGGAGGATGCCTTCAGCTTATGAGTGAGAAATATTCGAAACCAACAAGCCTCACTGCTTGAATTAGTCATCAAACCAGACTTAGAACTACTAGACCAAATCCTCAGTATGATGATGAAAGAAAGGAACAGATCTGCCATCATCAAATTGGTTTAGATAAAAAGCTTGAAAACAGTCTTTACTGTCCCTTCCTCTCTCTGCAGAGTGAGTTTTAGCCTAAGAGGTCTGTCTACCAGAAATTTTTCCTTGGAGAACCCCCAATGCCAGAAAGCCTGGGAGTGCTGGCAAAATCTCCCTGAGTCAAGAAGATTGTGTAGGTTACAGGAGTTTGCTACATTGCAGATTTACAGTGGGTAAGTGGTAAAAATTAGGAAATATTGGGAAATAGGAATTGCTATTCTCCAGCATGTCAGGACTGGAGGAAAAAGGAAGAGAGGGAAACCAGTGGAAGGGAAGCAATATTTCTTCTGGAAGAAAAAAAAAGGAGATGCATATGGTAATTTCCACTCTAGGTTACAGTATTCTGTGAACAGTTAGGTTTCCAGTATTTTATGAATAACAGTACACCCTTAGAATTATCATAAACAATAGAATAGTAATAAAGAATTGAACTATTTATGAAACATGTCCTATAGAAGTGGTCTACTGTGGTGAGTTGACCCTGGCTGGACTCCAGGTACCCACAAAGCTGCTCTATCACTCCTCTCCTTAGTCAGACTGGGCAGACAAAATATAGCAAAAAGTTCATTGGTCAAGATAAGTGCAGGGAGAGATCACCCAGCAAATACCATCATGATCAAAACATACTCAACTTGGGGAAAAATTAATTTAGTAAGAATCAAATCAGAGTGAGGTCATGAGAAATAAAATCAAATCTTGAAAATACTTTCCCCCCACCCCTCCCTTCTTCCTGAGTTTTAACTTTACTCTCAATTTCTCTATCTCCTCCCTGCACATAGTTCAGAGGGATGAGAAATGGGGATTGTAGTTAGTTCATCACACATTATCTCTGCTGCTCCTCCCTCCTCAGGAGGAGGACTCCTCACACTCTTCACTTGCTCCAGTTTGGGGTTCCTCCCACAGAAGACAGGCACCTGTGAACTTCTCCAACGTGGATCCTTCCCATGGGCTGCAGTTCTTCACAAACTGCCCCAGCGTGGTCCCTTCCATGTGTGCAGTCCTTCAGGAACAGACTGCTCCAGCGTGGGTCCCCCATAAGGCCACAAGTCCTGCCAGCAAATCTTCTTCACTGTGGGCTCCTCCTCTCCCTTCAGGTCCACAGGTCCCACCAGGATCCTGCTCCAGCGTGGGCTTCCCACGGGGTCACAGCCTCTTTCAGGCACATCCAGCTGCTCCAGCGTGGGGTCCTCCCTGGGCTGCAGGTGGATCTCTGCTCCACCATGGACTTTCATGGGCTGCAGGGGCACAGCTGCCTCACCGTGAGCTGCACCATGGGCTGCAGGGGAATCTCTGCTCTGGCACCTGGAGCACCTCCTGCCCTCCTTCTTCACTGACATTGGTGTCCGCAGAGTTGTTTTTCTGACATATTCTCTCACTCCTCTCTTTAGCTGAAGTAGTGCAGTTTCCTTTTTCCCCTTCTTATATATGTTATCACAGAGGCACTAACACTGTCGCTGATGAGCTTGGCCTTGGCCAGTGGTGGATCCATTCTGGATCTGGCTGGCATTGGCTTTATAGGACATAGGGGAAGCTTCTCACAGCAGCTTCTCACAGAAACCACATCTGTAGCCCGCCTGCTACCAAAACCTTGCTATGCATACACAATATAAGTAAATAAAGTAGGTAGCTTCATATCACAAGATAGTTACAGATTAAACATCAGTTGAGAATGTTCAATTCTAGCCAATATTCCTGAACTTTGAAGAACTTGCATGTCCTGTAGATGGTTTATTTTATGTGGCACCTTACAAACATCTCTTCCGGTGAGCACTTAAACTGTATTGCAGACTTATAAAACCAATGTGTGTTTAAGTTTTATTACATTGATGGTTAAAGTGTTTATTTGAGAAATAATCTGTTCCTCTGTGTCCTAAATCTAAAACTAAAATGCTAATAGATAAAATATTGAAATACACAAAATCAAGCAGAGAAAGCAAAACATTCGAAAGCAAGGCCTTTCTCAGAAGACAAAGATGCAATTCCGCTTGAAAACAGAATAAGAATGTCATCTTTCCCTATGAAACTAGTTCTTGTACAAAGTACTTTATAAGAAGCACAAGATAGCACCTCTTAAGATGAAAAGAAAGAGATAAAAGGAACTGTTCAATATGCTATACAAAACAGATACAACATATGCCAGATCTTTACCTGGCATAACACTCAGCACTAACTTGATTTATACTGAATATTATTAAGTTAATGTGTACTATGTGAGCATCACCTTTATATATGCAGACATAAGGATGTAAACACTACTCCATATTCAAAACTTTCATTTTCCAGCTGTTTAAACATGTTCTTTCCTACCTCCTCTTTTTTGGTTTGGGTTTTGGTTTTTTGTTTTTTTTTTTTTTTTAGGTTGCCTTTGTCAACTAAGAATTCTATACTTGTTTCCAACTCAGAAAAACTTATTTTGAAAATGTTTCAGCAGAATATGACAGGGTCATTTTGCACTATATTTTTTATTCCAGATATCTTGTTCAAATACTTTGTGTTCATGTTGTATATACACCAAAAGGTATTTGGAAAAATGAAAATATGAGATCACTGGTAACCTTAAATACAGATAATAGATATCAGAAGTCCCCTTTGTTCTGTCATCTCATTCTTGTTGTGTTCCTCTCTGATGACTGTTACATTACCCATACAACATGACTTATTAGTGAATTAGTACCCATATAACATGTGTTAGTAATGATTATTAGGTCACTAATCCATGTCCATTTTCAACATAGATTTCAGCATCTCATCTTTCCAGATAAAGCTGTACTGCATTCCCAGTCTAAGATGTGATAATTGTATCCCAAAGGAATCACGTATGAACAGAAAGTGTACACCTGCATCACAAGTGAGGGGATTTGTGGTGCATGTATGCATAACCTACATAATCTAGCAATTTAAGGGACATCTGACAGCTTCTAGTTCTCCATATTTCTAATACAGAACTAAACAAATCAATTAATCTTCCTGTGCCTTGATCAGTTTTAGATACCTCCAGCATCTAGTTTTTCAACACTTCTGTAGCAGGCTGTTCAACAATCTTGCTATCAAAAAGGTTTTTGTAACAGTTACTTGAAGTTAAATTTTCCTGATGTCTTCTAATTATATCTAATAATAAACTTTTATACCACTCTACATCACTTCACATGTTCTTCCTTTCCCACATTTGATGCATGCAAGCTCTAAATAATTTGCATTTAATAACTGATTTAAACAAATTGTTATGTTCACAGAATTATGCATCATTCCCTGGATTCTGTTTCGTGGTTGTATTCACGAATTACACAAACGTTATGTTTAGGTTCTTTCCGGGCTCATTGTGAACAAGTCACTGAAAGATTCAGCACCTGATTTGAGATACAAAACCCAATGATCTGATATTCAAGATCTTTTGTTTATTAGGATGATATGCATCACATAATATTAATTTTATCACATATCATTAAACTGAATGATTAAAACCAGAATAATTTTGATCCAAGTACTTATGTGAATAAAATTAGACTGAACTGTTTATGCATGCTTTGAAATTCATGCCTGGACAACACCAAATAAGTCAACCTGATAGAAAATAAATATGAAAGGCATCTAAGCACCACAGTTGTAGAAATTTTCTTTATGTTTTTTAGAAACTATTTGTGGAAGCTAATGCTATATATTTCTTTTGAATATTTCTAATTTTTTATTGTGTTTCAGCCCTTGCCTAGTGGAATTATAACCATATTCAGGTATTTTATTAATCCATAAAATGATAAAGTAGACCTTGTATTGGTCTCCTTTTGTCTGCTTCAGTTGTGATCTTTATTCTGGAATGGTTGAAGGGGAATCAGAACTGTGATAGTTAAGTATATCTGCTTTCATACCTGTTGTTCAAGACTTTCTTAGAGGAGTTTCTAGAGCATCAACAAGCCTGCCTTAACTAAATATATAATTTAAGCAGCTAGATAAACTGGATTAAACTTCTGTGTGCATGCTTTCCCAAATAGTTCAATTTAATTTACTCCAGGTTGGAAAGAAACTGAATTGCAGTGAGACTTTCTAACTCTGGAAAGTTTTTTAAAGGAATTAATGGAGTTTTACTCATTCATTTTAAATTTCCCTTCTATTTTCCAACAACTTCCCTGAGAATCTCTGAACATGAAGTTCAGGTCTTTGAGTGCTTTAGTCTTGGAATAAAGACTCATAGTCAAAATTATGAAGAAAGTTGCAGCCATCATCTTAGTTAACCAAACCCCTTGTTTCCACCTAACAATGCTGTGGCTGCTCTGTGTGATCAGACAGGAGCACTGCATGCTGTATCTCCCATTTCTGGCCCCTGGCAAGTACCTCGGCTTTTCTTGTGCCATCAAGGATGGATGCTGGAGTGAGCTCAGGGGCAATCTTGCTCTTTAGTAATTCTCCTGGATTAGACAACTGTATACTCTTCCCCAGGGTCTGCTTTACAATTCAGACACAGCTGTTAGGAGTCTTTTAAATACAGAAGAATAACCCAAAGACATGTAAGACATAGATGGCATTACAAAAGTGAATCATCAGTTTGTGTAATTACCTTTTTTTTTAATCAGCAGTTGCCACTAGTGGTGCCAAAAGAACATCAAAACAAGATCATACTTTGACAGATTAACTGTGAAAGGATTTTTTGTCCATCATCTAGAGAGTCAAATTTATATGTTAATTCGTAAACAAATAGTTCTGCATTCCAGACAACAGGACTCTTTTGAAGAAAACTAGGATTTTTGGCCAACAATACTTTAATTTTCACACAGTTCTGCAAACACAGTAGACTGTAGCTTCAGAAACTAGTTTTTCCTCACTAAATATGTCAATGTGTCACATGAAATGTCTCAAAAAAAAAAAAAATCTGAAGACAGTAAACAGTACTAATTATTCTTTACAGAATATTCCACACCATTCTTTCCCCAACATCCTTGTCTTTACTCTTTATTGAAGCAAACTCCTTCCATTTGGTTATGCCACGCAGGTCTGGTTTTGACCAGTAAAGCAGAGAAATAATATGAGTGGGATTTGCAGAACTGGAGCTATGATCCCGAGCATGGGGAAGCTCTGAGTGGATGAGCAGTGCTGTTAACTCTCTATGACACTCAGGAAGCTGGGCCATTTTTGACTGCATGTTACTTGATCAGCTAGCTCTTAATGTCTGGTGCTCTGCTCCTTCAAATGGGGCCAGCTGGTGATGGTGAATCCTTTAAGTGGTATAAGAGCTGCAACAAACAAACACGGAAGCATTGCCTGTAAAGCAAGTGTAGAATGAGGAAAATGATGTCAAGTTGGCACAAGCCAGGAGAGTTGACCACTGAATGGCCTCAGGAAAAAAAGGGCACAGCAGGAAGAACATGACTTCATTATTCCATTCAGTAGAAAATTAACACAAGTGGAATCATTGCAGAATAGGAAAAAGAGAGTAATTAAAAAATTTGGACTGGTCTTTTGAGGGTGAAAAGGATTTTGTCTCTGTGTGCTGACAGCACTCATTAGTTTTCATTTAATTAAAGGGGCTTAGGACTGTTCTGACTCTGCAGAACACTAAAAGACACCCAGCCGTCTCAAACCTGGAAAAAGAGACTGTGGGGTCTAGATCACCTAGTTTGATGACATTCTAGGCTAAGGTGATGATTTTCTTTAGCAGAACACCAGAGTCTGGAATACCTCACTCTAAGAAGATGAGCTAAACATAGTATCGGTGAAAGTGGAGGAATGATGCATGCTTAAAATTGTTGTTACTAAAGGAGAGGCTGACACTGGCACACTGCACGTTTCTGCGATCTAGGATAAACTGTTAGACAGCTTTGTTGTAAAATACAGGCAGCTGAATCCCATCCATGGATGCTAATTTCAGATTAATTTTGCTTCTCCACTAATGTTAGGGGTGACAATATAGTGACTCCAGAGTGACAGCTGATCTGTCATTTCCTATTTTCAAAAGCCAGCTGTAGCTGGAACAAGAAATAGGAAAACCTGAAAATAAACTTTACAGTGAAAGACATAGGGCTACAAAAGAGAATATTCCTGCTCTCGTGATATTAAGATACATCCTATTCACAGTGATTCCAATTTTCAAAACATTACATACGAAAGAGGTGCACTCACTCACACCTACACCCACATATGCAGAGGAGGAAATAATTTGTGACAGTAACTACAGTGAATGAAGGGGGGGGGGGGCACACACCACAAATTAATTCCACAAAGCATGAATCTGAGTTGGATAGATAGTAACATGCAGCATTTAATAGTGTCATGTCACAGATGGAAAAGGGTTTCCGAAATCTCTTGGACTGACTGATTGCAACAATGCAATCACTTATATGAAAAGGCCAAATGGAAGTGGCTGCACCCTTCAAATGATTTAAGGACTCTCACAGAGAGCTTGTGACTTTTGGCTATTGAAGGTATTATACTTTGGAATTTAAGATTATACTACTGGTGGTATCAAGCCTTCTCTGTATGTGTAGAGCTAGAAAGACAAGCACATGGCTGGTAACGACATGGGAACCCTTCTGGTCAATATGTTTATTTCTGCTTTACAGGGTACTGCTTCACTTCTTCATCCAAGGGTTTGACTAAACAGCAAAGATGGAAGATGGCTGCTTGGCCAGGATATTTTTGAGAGAGATAGTAGCTGTGCTTGTCCTGTGGGTGATCTCTGGACAGGTGCAGAGCAGAAGATGGGAGATGCAAGAACCTGTCATGAATGCAGGTTGGAAGATTCCAGTAAGGAGCAAAGGCCCTTCTTCAGAAACAAGAGTGTGTGCAGTGTTTGCAGTATGGGAAAGCACAGAAAGTACTGAGCTAGACAGTAAGTGTGTAAGAAAAGGTCATCAGCATAAGGAGAGAACAGAAATGAGTGAGGTGAATTTGTTTTTAAATTTTCTATTGCCATTCATCTTAGCTAGCAGAGTAGAGGTATTTTCTGTTCAAAGTCCTACTTGGTTTGGTTTGGTTTGGTTTGGTTTTTTCCTTAGTTCAATATTTTACATTCTAATAAAACCTAGGTTTGGAAATTAAATGACTTCTGGTAAACTCCTTAAGCAAATATGTGATATATCCACCTGAGGATGCTAACTTTCATAGAATGCTGTGCAAGCATCCTTTACATGTTGATTAAATATGTCACCAGAGTTTGGCACTTCTCCCTGTTGTCACTGTATGGCTTTCATTTCTGCTCATGGTTTAATACTCAGCATTGCTCCTCAGACAGAGCCCCAGCTTGAATTGTAAAACCTGTTTTCTGTCAGAAACTCAGAGATCGGATGTCAATTTTGCTTTGTCAGAAATTGTGATGCAGTGTGTCTTTCAAGCATTCATCTGCCTTTCTCCCATACAGTAATTCCATCTTCAGGTTACTGTGTAACTATCATAACTTCAGTAGTCCATGTCATCCATTTCAGATACATAACCAACTCAGCACAGCTTTTGTTTTATTATCTTGGCATCAGTTCCTGGATGGCAGTTCCAACTCAGTATCTCATCTCTGCAGATTTTTATCCTGCCATTTGATGTGCACTCTGGTATGTGAACATAATAAAGAGCTTTTGCCTAGAATCTCAATAGTAATCTGTGGCTCGCAGAAAAATTTGCATAACATCACTGTTTGAAAAAAATTTACTTGGTTGGAATTCTATGCCTCTTTTCTTTCCAGTTGTCTGTGATAAATGACCAAAAGATGATCTGCTATTACTAATGCATTTTGTCTATTTACTTCCTGAAAGACAAAATGATGTGTGAATTCACTCTTAAGGCAGGAGCCTTATATAGATAATTCTAATTATTGGACATGTATTTATGCTACAGGCTTCAGGCTAGGTCTAAATTTCATGTTCTTATTTCATTTTTTATCATATGCTGATATATTCAATCTAGCTCTGTAAGCCATCTCACAATCATTTGTGTTTCTTTCTCTGTTTGAATGTGTACACTGCTGTGTACAGCTGACACAGTTTCTAGTAGTGCCCTAAAATTAAATAGGTGCCAAAGACCAGAAAAGCATTGATGCTAGCACTGACATCACTTGTGGCAGCAAGCACTGTTGTATCCAAAAAATACTCTCTAGACAACCCTGCTTTTTGTCCTCTGGGAAGGCAAAAACACCTAAAGGCAGTTATCTCTGCATTGATTCTACCAAGCATTTTATCCTGAAATAGTATCATGACTTTGGAAAGTTTTCTTTGGCCATTGGTCTTGGTATTGCTCTCTATGCTTTACTTGCAACTAATGAGATGAAATGTCACATCAGCTACATCCCATTTGAGTCTGAAGCTACACTGCAGATAGCCCACAGTGTGAGCTTTTCTTTAACAGATACTGTCACACAGTATGCTAGATATGAGTTTGCCAAAACCAAGAGCATTATTATGGCACTGTAATTGGGACAGCCTCGATTTTTCTATTTTCATTTAAGGATAGCAATGGTAGTGGCATACTTCAGTTTTCCAAGTGCCCAGAAAAACTCTGTCCACTTGACAGCTTGTGTTTCTATTTTAAAATATGCAGGAAATTTCCCCTTCCTCATTACTTTAATTGACTTTTGAATTAGATAAGGGATGGGACTCTACCTACACTGCTGCCTCTACTGCTTGCCTATTCTGATTTTCAGAGTTTGCTTTTCAACATTTGATATTGGGATTAGAAAATCAATGAAAATTTGCTAACCTCTGTGAAGAATCTCTGCTTTTGTATGTAATCTGTATGGAGCCATATGCACTTTTCAGAGGTGTTATACCTCTGAAGGGTTTGTAATGGTTCCAGAAAAGCATAGAATTCTTTTATCTATGGTCAATTGTTTTCCAGTCTGAGTATTTAGCCACTGATCCTGCATATCTTACTGGCTTTAGTTTGGTTATTTTGTGTTTTTTTTTTTTTTTTAATTATTATTATTATTATTATTATAGGGTCTCGTAAATTATTATAATGCAGTAACAGACTGGTAGGAGTTTACTGACGTAGTTCACAGTTTTAGTGAATAGTTGGTAGATTTTAATATTGTATTGTAAAGACAGTCAGAAACCAGATATCAAAGGCACCTCCACAGAAACAGATGTATAAGACTTATTTATGCATGAGTTATATTTTCAATGGCTGCAAAAACATTAATATTGAACAACGATGCTATAGTGCTAGAGCAACTGCTCTTACACGATCTCCTTTGGTATGTGTGGATGTGTTAAACAAGCTTGCACTACAGCAGTTGTACCCATAGCCATGGATTGTTGAGTGATACGGCAGTTTGACCAATAATCTTCACCTTGATACTTGCAATAGTGTGCACACTCTTTGGAGTATGCTCCAGATAATGACATAGCCAGAGTTGCCTCTTCTTGAAACTTGGATTCGTCCTCAATATCTCCTTATTCAGAGGTGAAAAAAACTGGTGATAAGGACAAGATGATGTTTAGTGTCCTAAGTCCAGTATTCACTTTTCTGGCACTATAGTGACTGATCCAGTGACACCAGGTTGCCAAGCTGTAGGAGTCCTGCTCTTCTGTTGAACCTATTCTGCCATTCTCTTGTCTGTTGTTCAGCATTGATATAGTGATGCTTCGCATAGGGTACTGCCAGCATTGGCCTTATTTTTCCAGTTGGCAATGATTGAAGAGAAAGATTGAAGTGACAGTCACTTAAAAATCTGACCACACTTCCTCATTTTTTCATAATGGTGTTCATAATCACAAAGATGGATGCCCAGACAATGTAACATGAAAGCTAGTTTATAAATAGAATGTGCATGTATGCACACACATATATATGTAATTACTTGCATCACTGTAGATAAACTACTCTCAGTCTGGGGACTGCCTATTTTGTACTTGGTCCATTCTGGATGCTATAGCCACCTGTGTCTCTGATCAGTTGCTATTTAGATTGGCAAAAAGTGTTCTCATATTTGTTAGAAATTATTATTAAGGATTTTAGTTCTGACCACAGAAATTAGTAGCCCATTGGATGTGATCTTTTCAGCAAATTGCAAAGGTAGCAGATTATTTAAAGACACTTTTTCACTATCTTTCTTCTCTCTGGAGAAAGACAAGTTCTTCCCAGTTGGGTTTCTCAGATAGTTAAGCTGCCACCAAAACCATCCATCTACCACTAGCTGGTGTGCTCTTACACAAGTAAGCATCATGTAACCACATGGTTCGCTCTCACATCTGCTGTGCTGCAGGTCTGTTTTTGAGAACCATTCTTGCTTTTGGTTTTTGGGGGGCTTGCTGTTACCATGCACATGCTGACATGCATTTAGGCCAGTTTATTTTTCACCTGAAACAGAAGACAGGGAGGTTTGTGACAGTACATGGCTTCTCTGGTCCTGACTGGGACGCAGGAAAGAACCCTGTTTTTCACAGGCAGCTTTCCTTTTTTGCCACTAAGTTCTACCATCTTAAATATATCACCCTGTTCTTCACCTGATGCTTTAGAAGATGTCTTAGATATCTTTGTCCATTGCTGTGTGGTGTATCTGACAGTATGACCTGGAATTTGATGCTAATTTTTGCAAGGAGCTAAAAGAAAGCAACCTGTAGTGAAGAAGATTAAAAAAGTGAGCATCAGCTCTCTTGCAGCTTAATGTAACATCTGGAGACCTGTGTCTAAGTTCTTTGCAATGCAGTGAGAGAATACAGAGGCACCAGTGCACTTCAAAGCCAGATTATCAGGGATGCTAGTGGATAGAATCAGTCTTTTTAAAAGGTAGTTATCTAAATCTTGGGTGGTCAGGAGAGTCTTTTTGGTACTCCGTGGGAAGAAGAAAACCTGTTTTATCTTATCCCAAGGTGACACTCTAGACAGGTGACTGAGGTAGGGGGCAGGAATCACTCTATGCATGGGTCTGTTTCTCTTCATATTTCTTGAAGAAATCTAGCCTAGAGAACTAAGAACTAAAGATGTTGGGATCAATTGCACCACAGCTTCTTTATGTGGCTCTTTTGCAATAAAGGATGTTTAAAGTGGAAATAAGTGCTGCTAGTCTGAAGCTGACAGGTATTTTTACCTTCAAATTCTTTTTTTTTTTTTTTACTTTAAATGCTATGAACTTACATATTTTTCTTCCCATTCAGGAATGTGTTTTTGTTTGAGAAGGATTCATACTTCATGCACACATGATTAAGTCCTTCCACTTAGGGCCTTTCTCTGCCCAGGAGAAGAGATGCATTATGTGATGCTTCTTAGTGAGAGTTTCCTGACAAAGGGGATGTGTCAGGTATCTGACTGTTCCCTCTGCAAGTACACTGGAGCATAAGTACACACACTCCATCGGTTCGAATGGGAGAGGAGAAAAGTGCATTCAACATCTGTTGTGGGCAGTTGTTAATATTACAGTAGTCTAATTTTCCTAGGAATTATGCCTAAAGCAGGGCCTATGGCTCAGAAATTAAAAAGGGAAAAACTAGCCTAGCACAATTCCTCTAAGTTTCTTATTTCCTATGATCTTCCTTTAAGTTTTTACCACACGTTCCTTGAGAAAGTCAATGTCAAGTTTCTTTATCATGACTTGTGACTTTTCATTGTCATCTTTGGATGTATGTATGATCACTCACGTTTCTGAAATAAATCTGTGTGAATAGTTGGCCTAGGTGGCACAGGCAAGAAATTGTGAGATAAATGAGGGAATTCATATTCTGAATTTTCAGTGAAATCAGAAAAAAACTGTTTCATAATATATATTTTAATGAAATATGTAGTTTTTACTAGGATTTGATTTTATTTTTATTATTCAGATTATATCTCTGTTTACAATGCCTGGGGGATAAAAATCCCAGGGATGATTACTTGAGCCCAGTTTTACATCACATAAAGCAACTTTCATATATGATGGAGTACACAAGCATGTTCTTTGCGGTATTGCTCAATGGCTACTTCTGTTTACTTCCTTAAGAGTAAAAAAGTATAAAGAACTTTCTAAAATTCCTAACAATATGACAGCTTAAATATTTTTAAACTGAAATAAATCAGAATGATTTATCAGAATGAAAAAAAAAAAGTGTCAGTATTAGTGTATGTATTCCTTTGATTTATGGACTCAAAATAAAATTAAACCTCTGAATTTTATTGTGATGTAAGGCAGACTACTATCTGTTCTGAAAATCACTATATTGAGGCAAAGAGAAATTAAAAATGGTCTTCCTAAGACAGTATAGAACTCACCTTTTGAGGATTTCAATTCCAGAAAGAAGCATATGAAGAAAATGATATGCAGTAAGTTATTACCCATTTGAAACGTGTTTATGTTAATAATAAAACTGCACTCTTTTTTTAAACTGATGCTTTTAGCACTAATTATGTGGCTTCCGTCACACCACACATTTATGAGAAAGAAAAAATGAAGGGAAATTAAAGGATGAAAGAGAAAAATGTTGACAAATATTATTTTAAAACAGTTTGACATAAATTATGAGCTATTGAGTACGCTAGCAGTGGTGTTTCAATGATTGGTATGTAATTACCTAGGCAGGAAGGTTTTAAGAATTCATAGCAACTCCTTAGCATGTCTTATTGGATTTACGCCAGCGTGAAGGATTTGATAATGAACTGCTAATCCAACTCTGCTCACTACCTGCCCAAGGTTTAAAATGTGGCTCTGTCTAAATGTCAGAAGCAATTAAGTGTTAGAACCAAAAGCATCTCAGAAAATTAGAAAATAGTAGAATAGATTTTAATGTCTATTATTGGTATTTATAGTTCTTCTTGTGTTTAATCACTCGCAGCCACTGCACACTAAACACCTTCTTGTAAATGTGGCTGGAAACAGTGTTTAATAGGAGAAATGGGATGAAATGAAGACAAGGAGTTTAGACTGGTAAAACATCCCAATAATGATATTTGTTAGTAGAGGAATCTCCTGTTAGACAATAGAAAGGCAGAGGGGAAAACTTCGGTGTCAGGGATATGTCCAATTAAACTTGAAAAGCATTAGAAAATGTTCTCCTTTGGAATGGGAAATAGATGTAATTAATATTTTTCATTACGAGTTTCTGTTATTCTCAGAGCTTTTTCCAAGGCAAGAAATTTGGTTTGTTTCCTATCACTTCTGCAGTGAGTAGTTTCATTGCCTTAAAGGATTAAGGTAAATAAAGTTACAATATCTATACTAACTTTGAAACTGGAAATGGAATGTTTAATCATAGCCTAATCCAGATGCCCATCATGTTTACCTATTAATTGATGTCCTCTAAGGAGTAATCTAAGGCTGGTAAAACAGGAATCTCTTTTACCTTGTTCTAAGATAAAAACAATTGTAAGAATATTTTTACTGCAAAATATTCCTCAGAATTCATTCTAGTATTCATGATGCTCTTTTGTGACTATCACTGAGGGAAGAGGAGCTTTCTTGGAGTCACTCCCACTTTCATACTTATCAGACAAAACCAGGAACATTTCAAAGAAGTGAACACCTGCTAATGTAATCCCAATATTTTAAGAGTATGAAAGGAATGGCTTGGTAATGGGGAGCTACCATCTTGTTAGTCCCATGGTAAAAGGTAGTCATTAAACTGGGATCTATCACATCACACCAAAGATGAGTTTACTGAATCTTAGAAGTGAATCACTTCTACTTAATCTTGTTCCTAGGCTGAACTACAATTGGGACCATTGCTCATTTATACTGGATTGATTTTTCATTATCCTGATTCTGACTCTATGTGCAAACATAAAACTGGAAATCACACCATAGAGAGTATTTTTATATATACATATGTACATATATATACATATACACATATTCATGAAAATACATATATATTTAGATAGTAAGAAACAAGAACTCCAGTAACTTGACTAAATGCTATTTATATTTTTCTAATCCAAATAATAATATTTTTTTTAAATCATTTTATTTTTAATTAAATGTATAAGTTTTTCACAATTTGCACAGAAATATTTATCACTGTTTTCACATTTTTTCTTTACAATGAAGGTGGATAGTTGACCTTAAAAGATTGTTCTTCGCTTCTTTCATCTCAGAAAGTGTAGGATGTATAAGGAAGGGCAAAACAAAAACCGAGAAATTGGAGTGATATTCAATTTTTCAAAACAAATTTTTCTTAACTCCTCTATTTTTCTCGTGAGAAAACATAAAGAAAACATTCTTGTTTCTTTCACAGTGTCTTACTTTCTAGCTTTCTGTTTTTTCCTTGGTGGAAAGAACAGTTTTTAAAAAGTAAGAAGAAAGTGGCTTTCTCCATTAATAAAGAAAATATTACTTTATAAAGTATTTGTAATGAACAAAAAAATCTTAATTCATGGTCAAATAAAAATTCAGCCTTAATTTTCCTTTATTTAACTCATTAGAAAATGACAATTTGAATAGTTCCACTCTCCTACCACCTTTCTTATCGTGTTCTGAGATAAGATTTGCAAAGCCAAGCCATCTAATAAGCACTTAATTTCCAGAGTATTTGCATGCTCTGAAATAGTAAACATGCTACTAATAAATTTTTCCAAAAATTTAATCACTGCAAAGTATAACAGCAGTGCTTCCCAAGAAGCAGGCAGCACTTTTTTGCTTTCCCACTAATTCCTGCCAGTGCTGATTCTGTGCTCATAGAGCTTAGCAGTGACCTTGATTCAGAATTTTTCCCAATTTCAAAAAACAGTGAGCGATCCACTGACAGCATTCAAAGCACCCTTGGTTGTTCATGAGCATTTTATCAGACCCTGAGAGCAGTTTTTCCAGCTGACAGATCTCTTTCATGAGGCTTAACTAGGTCGGCCACTCACATTGTAATGCATGTCTGGATCTGAACTCACTGGTCCTGCCCTGTCTCTGCTTGCTGTAAAGATTCACATTTTCAGAAATACCTCCTTTCTGAAAAATCTGCCCAGAGTGAACTACAGTTTGAAGTCACAATGCATTGACTAATCATCGCTATCTCTTCAGCATACTGCATTAGCTGATTAAAATAGAAAGGGGTTGATAAGTTCAAGCGAGGACAACTATCAGAAATCTTTTTATTTCCTCATTTTATTATTTTATTTTATTTGATTTGATTTTTAATTATGAGGGAAAGAGAAGGGGGAAAATAACCACACAGATTTTAAGAATAAGTAATTTTACTCTTAGAAGTCAATTAAGTCTTTTTCTTTTTTTTTTTTTTGGTTTTTTTTTTCAGTCTCACATTCCCAATTATAAAGCCAGGACAAAATATTAGCCCTGTACACTTGTGTGGAAATCAGAAAAGGATTCTTTTGCTGAAAACTGAGAAGAATCAGTGAAAACTAAACTCCACATATGTTAAAAGACAACATGGCCATAAGCCAGAAATCTAGGAATGGCAATATAAGGATGGAAAAAAACCACACTAAAGCAATTTTTCAATATATCTCCATATTCTTTATATATACCTTGCAGATAGAATGGCATATGATATTAGTGATTCTTGTTTTGCAAGTAAGGTAACTTTCACATCTCTGTTAAAGTTACTTGTGGTACAGATAGGCACATTTAAATAAAATGTGACTAATTTAAATGACACTTAAATTTTAAAAAGACTGTTTTTTAAACAAATAAAAGCTCTAAACCAAAACAGATTATTTTCATGGGTAGTAGGTTATTAATTACTGAATATTTCTTATTAAACAAGATTTTAAATTATACTAACATTTTTTTAAGAACACTTTTCTTCTACAAGAATGCAACACTTCACCCTACCAAAAGTATGGGAAGGGAAGGGAAGGGAAGGGAAGGGAAGGGAAGGGAAGGGAAGGGAAGGGAAGGGAAGGGAAGGGAAGGGAAGGGAAGGGAAGGGAAGGGAAGGGAAGGGAAGGGAAGGGAAAATGACTTTGCTTATATCATTGATACAGCTGGAGACAAACATCATATAAAATGAGGAGAGATGTTTAATTGATAGTTTAGACCTTTAGTTGATAGTTTTCATGAAGACCACTTGTCATTCTTTTTACATAAGCTTTAGCAGGCTTTTTCTCTGCTAAGACAGGCCATCAGAGAATTAATGTGTACTTGTTTAACATTTGCATACTTTGTGAAAACTATAGACCCAGGAAATTGGAAAATATGTTTCAAAGCTTAAAATAATCTCTTCCCCTAGCAACTGCTTAGGAAAATGAGACCTTTGACTTTGATTCAGAAATTGTTTATGCTCGTAATGGTAATTACATCAGCATTTGATGAAGGTTCCCTTTTCTGTAAAGGGTAACTTTAAAGCATATGAAATATCAGAACAAGCACGGAAAAGGCACAAAAGGTTCAATTCACAAATGAGATTTGCAATATTTGGAGCACATTCTGTGATTACGTCTAGATTAAAGGTAAACCAGACTGCATTTTGATATTATGGTGATAGGTCACCTGCAAACAGCCTAGATAGCGTGACCCCAACTATGGACTGTATTCAGCCCATAGGAACAATCACTTACATCACACACCCCTCCTTACTTTTTTGAGAAGGCATGCTCACACATGCACAAGTCTGATGCCTGATATTTTTTCATATAGGCCTAGGACCCCCCCTTTCTCTCTCATGTATCTTACCAAATTCTGTGTACTCATTAAGAATGTATTCTGTGCAGTTCTTCTTAACTCCACCTTCCTTTCCTGTCTTGTAAGCATTACCAGTTACTAGAACTATTATATGTAATGTAATCTGATTCTTCATAAAGATAAAGTCACTATGACTAACAAGATAACATACAATCAAAGAATAATGTAGATTGAAATAGAACTCTAGAGGATATCTGGCCAACTCTCTTACTCAAAGCAGGAACAACTTCAAAATTACAGTAAATTTCTCAGAGCTGTGACCAGTTCAGTTCTGAATGCCTGATGAGATTGAGATGCCCCACATCTCTTCAGGTAAGCTGAAGGTGTTTGATCACTGTCATGGTGAAAAATTTTTTCCTATATAGAATTAAAGTTTTCCTTGCTTCTACTTGGATTTTTCCTCCCTTGTCCTTTTGCTTTGCACCTCCAAGAGCAGCCTGGCTCTGACTTCTCTATACCTCCCCTTCAGGCTGTGGGATACTACAATGAAATCTCCCCTGAGCCCTCTTTTCCAGGCTGAACAAGCCAACTTTTTTTAGTGTCTCCTCATACATTATGTGCTCCAGTGTCCCAACTTCTGTATGGCTTTTCATTGAACTACCTCCAGTATGTCCATGTCTCTCTTGCTCTAGGGAGCCCAGACCTGGACCCAGCACTCCAGGTGTATCCCATCAGTGCTGAACAGAGAGGAAGGATCTTGTCCCTCAACCGGCAGGCATTGGTCTCTCCCTTGCAGCCTTATATACAGTTGGCTTTCAGCACTGAAAGGGTACATTGCTGACTCATGGTCAACTGGTTGTCCACCACGAGTCCCAGGTCCTTTTCTGCCAAGCTGATTTCCATCTGGTTAGCCCCAAGCCTCTGCTGGTGCTTACAGTTATTCCTCTCCAGGGGCAGGATTTTGCATTTCCCTTCATTGATGTTCATGAGGTTCCTGTCAGCCCATTTATCCAGCTTGATGAGATTCCTCTGAGTTGCAGCCCTGCCCTCCAGTTTACTGACAGTTCCGTTTATCTGGATTTTGTTTGTGAATTAAGTTACTGAGGGTGCACTTCAACACTTATCAGCTCCAAATTATTCCCTGAGGAATACCACCACTAGCCGCTTACCACTTGGACTTTGTACAACTGGCATCTACTCTTCAAGCTCATCTTGTCTGTTTTCAAGTGTCATTAATGTAACTTTTCCTATCCCTTAATGTTATTTATTTTTTTATTAAAAAAAAAAAAAGAAGAAACAAAAGTATGCCATTCATTTCTTAGGTCTGAAAATCCCAAGTCCCCATGCTCAGCTTTCATACACATGCTTTTCTGTTTCCCAGAAAACACTAAAAATAATACTTTCATATTCTGACATCTATGGGGAAAAAAAAGAGAGGACAGATAATTTTCCTTTTAAAGTTAGTTCTTAAAAATGGATCTTCTAAAGGGTTATCTGAGTTCATTTCACCTGGATGCAAATTGCGGGAATTTTCTGAGCACTCCTACTCTTTCAATTTTTTTTTAAAGGAAATTGGCAAACCACAAATGCTCAGAGTTGTTCTTCCTTTCTTCACAGGCTACTTCTGAAAAAGCCCTCTTCAACTAATATGTAAATGTGTATTGCTGCATAATTAAGGATTAGAAAAATGAGGCCAAACTCATCCAGTTTACTTTTTCCAGCCAGCCTTGTATAAATGAGGTGGCAATCTAGAAGAAGTTGGTCTTTTCATTGAAACTGGGACTGTTCCAGAGGACCACGTACGAATAGAAATATTTATTGAAGGTGAAATATTCCAGACTTAAACAGTGGCTAGGAACAGCAAATTCCTGAATAGAAATTAGTATTTAATTGTACAATATTTGCTTTTTTTCATAGTGTTTTCATTAAATCATAAATATTTTTTATCTATTTCAAAAAATAGAAGCTATGTTGCTACTTTGGCATTTTAAAAAATTTATTTTAAACATTCATTAATTGTCAATTAGATAACTTATAATTACTTTTTCTATTTATTTTTCTATCATTCTGCATTAAAAAGTAGCACATCATTTCCTCTGAGAGTAATTTAGTGCATGTACACACATCTATGTTTGCAAGTCAAGTGACATTCAGAACTCACCTAACCTTGAAATGTATGTCCTTTTTTGCTTCCAGTGACTATCAAAGATCATCTTAGTCCTAGTCCAAAAAGTAACAGCAGACTTCCTTTAATATACATCCGACTCATGTCAAAATTCAACAATAAAAGCCCTGTTGAAGAAAGGCAGAGGTAAGGGCAAGATATGAAAAGAGGCTTAGAGACAAATTCAAAAAGACATGGTTGTCTCAAGTTCAAATCTTGGTCTTAAGGAACTCTCCTTGATCAAAAAAAAAAGCAACTGTTAAAATGCTGTTAAAACCCAGTGTGTCAAAGAATTTCTAGCCAGCTACTGCTTCAGTATCGGGAAGAATTTCATATAACATCTACCTGAAACAGTGGTGGTGATAAGAAATGATTAATTGCATTTCACTTTCCATCATTCCTGCAGTCCCTTAACTCATGACAATAAATGGGCAAGCAAAATGCCACTTGCCTCTAACCTAGGATAAGCAAGGTCTGAGTATTAGCTTTCTAGCTGTTTTTTACATGAGGGGACACCTCAAGGCAAGCACTCTGCAGAGGTGTTTGCAAACTGGGTGAATATAGATGAGGTATCAAATGCCCTGCTCGGCAACAGAGTTTGGTGAGGCTCACGTGCTCTTCCTGACTAGCTTCCTCTACTGCCACTGCTGGTACTGGATGGATCTTTCCTCTGACCCAATTGGACATTTTTATCTTTTTATTCTGGCAGGGTGACCTGAATTTTACACTCACAAGTGGTTATGGACTTGGCTCAAAATATTTTCACATTCCACATGAAGCCTGTCCCATTTGCTCTCTTTTCCATGACCAGATCCCATGCAAGATGCTCTCTGTGTCCCTTGAATCATTATCAATTAAGAGAGACCATCTTAGATGTCTGGGGATTTTGTGTGCATTGAAACATACACCAAAGACTGATAGGTGAGCCCTGAATGTTCTGAACAATGTTTCTGACTTTGTTGACCAGCTGAGGTGGTCAGCTGTTGGCCTTTTACACAGGTTATGCCCTACCTCCCCCTGTACACGCACTCATACTTCACATACCCGATGGCACTCAAGGCCAGAGGTGAAGAGTGGCAGGGCAAGAGCAGCAGGGAGGGAAGATTAGAATGTGTTAGAGAACAGTGGTAAGGTCAAGGTATCACAGAGATATTTTTTTCCTCTTTTAAATAGAAATATCATCAGTGCCGCTTGATTTCTCTCTACATATGTGGCATTTGATTTGTGTGCCCTTGCTGCAACCCAAACCCATCAGAAATGGTGCTTGGACTTTGGAAAGGTTGATCAATAAAGCTTGGGCATCTGTGTTGGTTTTCACTGGGATAGAGTTAATTTTCTTCATAGTAGCTAGTATGAGGCTATGTTTCAGATTTGTGCGGAAAACAGTGTTGATAATTCAGAGACATTTTCATTATAGCTGAGCAGTGCTTACACAGAGTCAAGGCCTTTTCTCCTTCTCACTCTACCCCACCAGTAGGTGGGTTGGGGGTGCACAAGAAGCTGGGAGGGGACACAGCTGGAACAGCTGAACCCAACTGATTGAAGTGATGTTCCATACCATATGACATCATCCTCAGCATATAAAGCTGGGGCAAGAGTGGGGAACATCTGGAGTTAGGGTGTTTTGTCTTCCCAAGTAACTTTTACACATGATGGAGCCCTGTTTTCCTGCAGATGGCTGAGCACCTGCCTGCTAATGGGAAGTAGTGAATTAATTCCTTGCTTTGCTTAGCTTGTGTGCGCAGCTTTTGCTTTACCTATTAAACTGTCTTTACCTCAGACCATAGGTTTTCTCACTCTTACCCTTCCGATTCTCTCTCCCATCCCACCTGGGGAGAATGATCAAGTGGCTGGTTGGGGCTTAGTTGCTGTCTGGGGTTAAACCATGACAGCATCTGCTTTCAGGGTATAAAACTGCATCAGGTATGAGTGAACCCAGCAGAGCAGATTACCTGGGTTTTCTGTGGAAGGAGTCCATGTATGAGAATTTTCTGTACCTCATTGTCAGGCAGGCTGGCTTTGCTGGCAAAGAGGATATGGTGTCCAGCTGGAAGCACCTGAGCAAGAGTCATAGGTCATTCTCTAGTAAAGGTTGGGGGTACAGCCCTTGTGCAGGGCCTGGAGCCCCTTTCCAGGATCATTCAAACATCATCAGGCTGGCTGTCATGGCTTGGAGCATACAGTGGTGTTGGGGACACGATGGAGCTGGCGTGGGGGTAATGGGGCCATGCCTTGGAAGAGCTGTGCTCTCCTGGTGGGGCACTCATGGGTGGTGCACACCAGTCAGCGCTGCAAGGGCCACGTTGCCACAAACGTATCAGTGAATCCACCAGGTCCAAAGATCCTGGTATCTGCATTCAAGCACCTACGCCATTAAATCATTATATCTCTGACATAGTTTCTGGCCCAAACCAACAAACACTCTCCAAAACTATTTCTAGACATGGTTTCACAGTTAGCGCAGGTCTGAGACCATTTTCAAACAGCAGTAGTTAGTAACTGATATATATGGAGACCAGGTTTCCATAGGGCCTTTCTCCGGACTCATCTGAGGGCATACTAAGGCTAAACCACAGCAGACAGTGAGGAGTGTTGACCCCAAGGTATCACCAATGGACCTGTCCCAGGACAGTTTCCATGACAACCAGGAAGACTGGTTTTATGGAGTCTGAAATATAATACTTTCATTGACATAAAAAGCAAGCTATAGCTTTGTCTTTCTGTAGGACACTATGTTAGAGTTCTGCTATGATACCCTCCAGCTCCCTTTTCTAGACAAGGTGGCTACCTGAAACTCATGGTGGTAAATCCTCACACAGGGCTTCCTGAACTGCTCTTGCTCAGGGACCACCACAGGTGGCCTCAGAGGCAGTCCCTTGTGGTGGCAGTCCCTGGATCTGTGCTGGGATGTTCTCACATGCAAGGAATGGAAAGAATTTATTCTTGTCTCCTTCACGTACCACCTCCTCAGGAAAAGATCCCAAGCCTCCATCATTTTTCCCTGTTCTTACACACTAGCAACTCCCTTGCTGTCCATACTGCAGTCAAAACCAGCTTTCTTCCTCTTTGGGAAGTGGATATTTCAGATGAAATAGAGATTGTGTCTGGGGATCCACTGCACATTCATATATTATTGATTTATGGCATTGCTTTGTTCTGCCATCCAGCTATATACTCCCCCTCAAATTATAGTCAAACTCTGTCAGATTCTTTTCCTGAGACAATCATTAATTCTGGACTATATTTACAAGATTTGAAACTCTGCTTGTCATTTTATAAAGCAACAGAGTGCAAGCACATGCCAAATCTCTCCCTTGGCAGCAGACATGAACACTAGTCCTTGGAATCTGTAGGAATTCCAGTTTAAGGAGATAATGAATTTAAATGGTACAGACCCACAGACATTAACAGGATTTACTAGATACGGAGCAGTTATAGTGATGTGCATAAGCTGTATTTTATGGTTTTATAAACTAAAAATTGGCAGACTCTGTTAGCTAGCCCTAAGTAATAGGGATCCTGACTTATGTGTAGAGCTCCTCGTTATGTTTAGCAAACCACACACTTGCCTTTTAATTAGTCCCATGAAAGCTGCAGCGGTTGTGGGTCATGGTGAGAAGGGCACTTAGGGAGTGATAACAAATTAAGAAAGACAGAAAATTATCTGAAATTTGTGACTGTGAAATTAACAGTAATACAGAGGGGAATGGGAAGAGCCCTTCTGCATGTTTACTGTTGTCTTGAAGCTGCAGCAAAAAAGTTCATCAAATTATATATGCAGTAATTAGCAATTTCCAGTCTGCATATAGTGATTATCTTCAGACTCGGACTTAAAGCTCCCCTGTTCCTGCATGTGAAAGTGTAGGCACCTGCCAAGTCTGCACACAGTTCCATCACTGTAAAAGTGGAGAAACTCCAGATTTTCTATAGTGCAACTGGCACCTCCTTCTGAATCGCTTTATAATTTCTGTAGCTGAGTATATCAAGTTAACTTTATACTTCTGAAAATCACTACATGTACTCCCTTTGTCCTCCAGCATATCATATAATGGCATACCTGTGTTCAGTAAATGGTGTATGTGGCAGGGGCGTTGTCTCCAAGTTGTGGCTAACTGGTTGTGTGCTGTCATTCCCTCTCTCCAGCTGAAAAGCAGAGGATGCTTTGAGTCTCTGTACCTTTACTGTCAGGTGATGCACAAAAAAATGAAGTCAAATATGGGGGTGGGGTATGTCCTCATCATCCTTCAAGTCATCTTAATGTTGCATCACAGTTTCAAAACAAACTGTGTAAAAAACGTTTATTTCTTATATAACAGCTTATTAATGTTACCACTTACTTTGCTGATATATAAATAACTGCTCCAGGCAAAGTCCCAGCTCCACTGCAGTTAAATTTAAAACTGGAATATCTTTCTACCTCTGTTGGATGTCAAACAACTGTTCAGCAGTTTGAAGTTAAAAGAACTCCTTTTTATTATATCTTCTGTTTATGATGTTTTCAAAAGTAAAAATACGGTCAGGCCAATCTTGAGTAGTAGAAAATGTAACTCTTTTTCTGTATAAGATTAACAGGGCTACCCAGTGGGTAATCAGTAATGTGCTATTATCTGGCATTATCTCAAGTTTCAAAATGCCCTTGCAAACTGGATTCCCTTCCAACAGCCAAGTGCTTTTCAACCTTGCTGAAGAGTTTTTCTGTTATTTTTATATTCACCCTTAGCTTTGGTACATAAGCTACTAATATACATACTTGCATTTTTCTTGCAGTCTCTGCATGGCTTGCAAGGCAATTTATCCCATCAGGGAGCACTGTCAATACCTTGTTAGATAAAAATTTGACAGGTTTAAGCTTCCAGGCTTTGACATCGCAGAGGAGTTGCTCAGACAATGATTCCTCAAGAAGAATTTTCTCACCATGCAGGATGAGTCCTAAACTTGGAAGCAGGTGTGGTACAGACAAATGAAAGAAGATAGTGAAAGAAATGTATGGAGGCTTTATTTTGTTTTGTTTTATCTGAAGCTTGTTATGGTTATCATGATAAGACCTCAGCCTTAGTGAGATGAAGTAAAAATTTTCTGAGGGAAGAAGAGGAATTAGGGGAATAAGCCAAAAAATACAAGTTTCCTGGTTTGTTTGAGTTCTTAAAAATCAGGAGTCCTGTCATGCTCCAGCATGGGTAAAGGAAGGCAGTGGAGCAGAGACAAGGAAAGAGATGGGATAATCTGCTCCAAAAAGTTTATGCATCCATCAAAGCCCCAGGACTGCAGGCACCAGGCCAACCTTTCCACTGCCTCTTCCCTCTCCCCTCAACCCCCTTCCCAGTCTGGTGACTTAAGGCAAATGGGAGTCATAGGTGCCAGCAGCAAGACAAAGGGAGAGCAGCAGTTTTCATGTTGTTCCAGCACTGAGAAAGTTACTCAGGTTGCTGACATATGTTGTGGAGACAGATTTCCGCAGTATGCAGACTGAAATGCATAATCTCTACAAGGTTATGAGCCAAACATCTACAGTGTTTATTGAAAACATCCCTGATGTTTAAAATTCCGTGGTCTTCTGAAACCCAGAAATCCAGCCCTGCAGTTATTTCTCCCTTTCAGAGAGAACGAGACATACACATGCTTTGGGAACATGTGGGTCTCTTTTTTTTTTTTTTTCCCCTCCCTCCTTGCAGGAGAGACAGTTTAGCCTGCTTTTCCTGGTTCACATCCTGGGATGAATCACTGCAGACAAACAGCTCCAGCAGAGATGCAGTTCAGAGGCCCATACAGGAGGAGAAGAGTAGCTGTCTGTCGCTGTGGGCAGGGATCACCATGCAGAGACAGGGAGAGAGAAGGAGAGTGATTTATGCATGTTCCTTTATGAGGGTGTCTGGCTTTCAGATACTGTGTGGGATTTTTCTTTGAAAACCAAACAAACACTAGTTATATTTCGCTTAATTGTCTGGAAAAACTCACTCCTTCAACCAGTCACTCTTCTCTTTGCTCATTCTCTTAACTCTCACTCATGCTAAGCTGCTTTAGAGGTATTTTTGGAGATACTCAGGCTTGGAACATTGTGTCGCTCCTAGCTGTTTTCAGACTTTTTTGTATGACGTGCCTTTCCACAGCGCTGGTCTTTAGGCCAGCCAGAAATGAGGATATTGCTGAGCACAAAAAAAGCCTTGTGTATCTTCCCCAATAACTGCTTTAAAGGCTGTAACATATCTGTAGTGGGATTTTAGTGTATTTTAATATGCCAAATGACATTTAAAGACATTGCGTGATGACATTATGCATGACACCTCTCCCCTGCAAAGGTGAGAAGTGAGAAGAACTAAAGGCTAGACAAGATTATTTGTTCAAATGTACTTAGACCTGTCTCTATTTAAAGGGGTACTGTAACCGCTTAACTCTTGTAAAACTGACCCTTGTGTCTTTGTATGTATGTGTGCATATGCATAAGAGAAAAAGAGGAAGCAAGTCTGAATATTCTTGTGGCGGTACACAGAGCTGTTCCCATCCCTGAGGCACTGGTTTTCTGGAATTAATATCTTGAAAATTTAAAAATCTTGCAAATACAAGAGGGAAAAGCTTTTGCATAGGAGGAGAGAACTGCTAAAATTCCACAACTTCAGAGCTACAAGATTTCTTTCCTATTTTAATGCCAGATATTTTGTTTGTACATTGTTTTCTTTTAGGTATCATCCCAGCTATCTATGTGTCTGCCTGAGACTGTTCCGTGTATTGCACGCTAGATATGAACTTATACACACTCTTGCATGGATAAAATATATCTTTTTTAAGGTAGCTTTTTAGAGCATTGCTGCAAATGTAAGCTGGATTCCTGACATAGCACCTCTTCCAAAGTCCGCCTGCAGTTTGTGTTCTGGCAAGCACATTTCCTAGCTGCTGCCCTGGACGTTACTAGGAGTGATCTGTGTCACTGCTGCTGGTGGTAAGACACAGAGGGAGAAAAAAGTCTGGGATCCCCTGCACTGAGGCATATCATTACTTTCTCAAGTAAAATTTTATTATTATTTCTCTTTTCACTGTTGCCATGTACCATTGTATTGGTCATACAGGTTAAATGTCACACTGCATTTCTGTGAAACACATTAGATTTTTCATGGAGGGGATTGGAGCACTTAGACTTTCATACACTCATTTGCACTTGCACATAATGATTTTTGGTGTATATGAAATATATGAAATGTGTATATACACACATAAGCACACAAACACAAATAAATATATAAAATCCCATGGTTATTTATTTTATTAACATCTGTTTGATTATATTGAGAGCAAAGATATGCATTAGACTTCATTTGATTTCTACTCAGTTTAAAACTGAGAGCTATAAACCATTGTCCTATAGTTAAAATAAATTCAACCAATACTGTTCCTAGGAGTTTTCTGTGCTTTAAAAGCCCCCACAGATTTCACATTAAGTAAGCAGTGAGGAGAGCACAAGATTTCTACTTAAACAGACCATACCAGTTGTCATGGATAAGCCGAATAGATAGCTAGTCTCTCTTCCTTTAAGGTGCACAGGTACAATCAGTTGTAAACTTGGCTTCAATAATTTTGAGGGGAAAATAGCTTTACCTTGAATGTTTCCTAATCCCACAATATTCTTATGGCATGAAATTGAATGTGCAGTTACTCATAGCATGACAATTTCTGTGGTGGGCATTACAAGGAATGGTTTACTTCTCTAACTAATCTTTTTGTGGAAGGTATTCCCTAATGTTTTTTGAGAGGGGTTTTAAACATAAAGAAAAAAGTCCTGGGAAAATTATTCTATGAAAAGGGAGTTACTTTGGTAGGTGAAAACATTCATTGTTTTAGCACACTCTTCTCTGACTTGTCACAAAGCAGAGTGAGGGTGGACCTAGGAGGACCACCACTGAGCACTTTGGTTTGACATAACCCAGTGACAGCTGCCTCAACCACTGTGCAGAGGGCTTAATGTCTGACTTTCAGAATAATTTATGTCTTTCAACATGCTAATAGGTCCCTCCAAAGCTGGGTTTTTTTTACTACTTATGTAATAAAACTGTTCAAAGTAAGATACTCATGACTATACCACGCAGAGAAAACACACAATACTACCATGAGAATTATTTTATATTCCACCATCAGCACCAGGATGGTGCATATATTTTAGGAAGTGGCAGGGCTGAAGGACAGCACAAAGTTTGAATTTCTACCTATACCCTTACAGACAACAGCAAAAACTAAAAAAAAAAAAAAACACAAAAACCTAAAAAAAAACTAAAAAAAAAAAGCAAGCGCAACTCTATTCCTGGTGAAGATCAAAGAATTTGGTGGTAGTTCTTAAATTTTTGTTGCCTTGATCATGCTATTATCATGCTGTTTTCCTGTCTCATTTCTTATCTTTCATCTTTTCCATAGGCTTACATCCAGAAAAGCTACTCCCCAGACTTGGACAAGACTGCACGTGAATTGTAGCAGCCACCTTGGAAATACCTTTGTTATTCATCATAGAGCGTTTGAACATATGCTAGTTTCTTTGATGGGGCCTCATTCAGAAGCCATCAGGATCAACGGGAAAACTCCAGTTAATAAGATCTTGATGCCAGTCCAGATCTGATTTCAAAGTTCTCCTAAGAAGGATCTGCTTATGGTAACACAGAGTACAGTACTTGATAATTTTTGTGCACAGGGCATTTTTCATGTGAAAGAAAATGTTATTTGCTTCCATTCCACTACTAAAAAGCTTACATGTGTCCTTGGGTTTTTGGCAGATGTTGAAAACAGATCAGGAGCAGATGATGTGAGAGTAATAATATGTCCCTGAGCAACAGCAAAGCAGCAGGTGCAGGAGGAGCATATGCCAGATTCCCATCGGCAGAAGCAGCCGCATGGAGGGCTCTTGGGGACTGCAAGCGAGGTGCATGCTCCACTTTTCTTCTGGCACTGGGGAATATTAATAAGTCTGAATCAGGCTAAGCAAATAATTTACTAACTTAACTTTCAATTATGTAATAATTCAAAAAGTAAACACACTGAGACTGCAGTGCAAGAGAAATTTTCAGGCAAAATAACCTGGGTCTTTGAAAAAGTATCATATCTTAGTTTTAAATATTGAATGTCCAGAAAAAATAATGAATGAAATTAGAAACCTTAACTATGACCCTGTCCCAAAAGCTTTCCCACACATGCAGGAACATGGAAAGTTTCCACTTTTTTCTTCTTTAATAAAAGACACTAGTTTCAAAAAATACTGTGTAAAATTAATTTGACATGTTTTGATCAGACCGCTTCTGAGACATACTTAAAAAAAAAAAAGAAAGAAAGAAAAGTGACTGTTCAGTAACTGAAAGCTTTTTTCTGCTTTTCAGCCCTGGCATGATACATTGCTTTGAATGGACTAAATAAAAGTATGACTGTTATGATCAAAATTGAGGAATTCGGGATGCAAGTTATTAATTTCATCCAATGTCCCATTATGGTCTTCTGAGTGAGGCTGCACAAAAGTCTAGTTTATAAAATATATATGCATATGTATGCATTTAACCTCAAGACAAACCCAAGATTTTTCTAAAACAAAAATTGACACACCCTTCACGTAAGAGCCATCAAAACGCAGCCAGTGCACCAGGCTATAAACTTTCTTGCACTGTGCAGGATCTCTTTCCAAACTCCTCCTGTGCTGTACTCTCACGTAAGTGACTTGAAATTCAGTATAGTGGCTGAGTTTAGGTGAAAAATTTCTTATTAAAACCTAGAGGAAGATTTTTTTTAGAGTTTTTTATTTTTATATTTTTTTGCTTAAGAAAATTCTCTTCAGAAATCTCCAGTTCTTCTCTTGAACCATAAAATAACATTTAATGAAGATTTAGAAATCTAAGTAAATAGATTTATTTTTTTTTTAATCCTATTTTATGCTTGTTCGGGTAGTCTTGAAAGGCCACAGGACAACATCTAAAAGGGCCTAAGATTTTATAACGTAGTGGTCTTTAAAATACTAACATCATGGCAAGGATTTTCAGAATTACGCATTTTGGAATAACTTCCATTGTCACTAATAAAATCTAATGTAAAAGATCTGCAATAAATGTTAACAAGGTTAAGAGTTCACTTTGAGATTACCATTTTTAAAAAAAAGTTCTAGGTAATTCACAGCACTATGCTGACATATTTCCCAGTTATAGCTGATGCCAAGAATCTCATTATAGCTAACCTTGAATTTTAACCAGAAATTTATTGAAGAGATTGGAGTGGGAATTCATGGACTGTCTGACAAACTTAGTTGTATCAACTTGTTTGATAAATGACAAATGCTTGAAGTGTTGATTTAAATTAGCCCATCTGACTTCACACTGAATTCATAAACCACAGAATCACAGAAACACAGATGCATCAAGGTTGGAAAAGACCTTGAAGATTATCAGTCCAACAATTAACCTAACACTGACAGTTCCCAACTACACCATATCCCTCAGTGCTATGCCAACCCAACTCTTAAACACCTCCAGGGATGGGGACTCCACCACCTCCCTGGGCAGCCCATTCTAATGCCTAACAACCCCTTCTGTAAAGAAATGCTTCCTAATATCCAGTCTAAACCTTCCCTGGTGCAACTTGAGGCCATTCCCTCTTGTCCTATCACTTACTACTTGGTTAAAGAGGCTCATCCCCAGCTCTCTGCACCCTCCTTTCAGGGAGCTGTAGAGGGCGATGAGGTCTCCCCTCAGCCTCCTCTTCTCCAGACTAAACACCCCCAGTTCCCTCAGCCGCTCCTCGTACGACCTGTGCTCCAGACCCTGCACCAGCTTCGTTGCCCTTCTCTGGACACGCTCGAGTCATTCAATGTCCTTTTTGGAGTGAGGGGCCCAAAACTGAACACAGGAATCGAGGTGCGGCCTCACCAGTGCCTAGTACAGGGGTAAGATCCCTTCCCTGTCCCTGCTGGCCATGCTATTGCTGACACAAGCATGTGCCTGGCATGTGGTCAGAAAGAACAATAACAGGGTTGCATGTTCATCAAATTCTTGTGCAACTGCCGGAAGGCACCAGATAGTATTTGACAAAAGTCAATTATCTTGGACCCTATAAACTGCGACCACTCTTTGAGCTCTCCTGGATGGCAGTGGGCCTGTGACCAGCATCTCCCCTGAGCTGGGACGCCTCTCAGGTACCAAAACCCTTAAGGTGTCATCTGCTCCAGACAGAAGACCAGTGCGAAGTCAACCCACTCGAGTCTCAATTATTGCCCACTGAGGAATGCCAAGGCATTATGAGCATTTATTCTAAACTCAAGAGGGAAATTTTCTATTTCACCCGTTCTTTCCTGTTTATTGGTGTGCGTGTCTGGGTACGTACCCTTGACCTTGTTCCTGTGTGTGTTTGTTCCTTTTGTGTACATTTTACTGAATCCAAATACCTTTGTTTCTGTATGTATATGTCTGGTTTGTGTATGCGCATGTACATATGTGTATAAATTAAGGTACCGTTAAGTAAGTTAGAGTGAATCTTGTCATTTTAGAATCTGAATAAGTCGCTTTTCTTTCTGAGTCATGTTGTATTGACAAATTGTTGTTAATAAATAATTATAATTATTATAACAAATCTATATTATTATAATAATGAATAATTAATATAATAAAATAATTATAATTATTATAATAAATCTATATAATAATAATGATAAATAATTAATATAATAAAAATAAATCTAGATTATTTTTACTAAATGATTACCGTGTCAGTACTTTCATCCACGACAACAACCATGCTCCTAAATACTTGCTCTGTGCTCCTAAGTATTAAGAGTTACAAGGCTATAAAGCTAATCAACATACAGATATTAGGAGACTGAACACTAACATTACATTTAGGTCTTGGTAGAAAGCATTGCAAGAGCACTGAAGTTACCTTAAAGGGAATCGCCTGTGCAGTAGGAAATGAAGAAATCAATCATTCCAGAGAAGCTACAGGAATTTCCTGAAGTTGAAGGGAATTAGAAAGCTTCTGAGGAGCTGAAATATCTCAGCATTTGTTTGGAAATCCTAGACTGCCTATCCAGAAATCTTTTCTGGTTACAGAAGCATGCAAGACACGTTGGGGAAAAACAGTAACCAGCATGGCAGACCTCCTTCTGATGGGTAAAAGGAGCAAATTTCAGTTTGGAAATCTGAATTTCTTCAAGCAACTTTTGAAACTCTTCTGCTTTATAGTGGCAAAGAAGTGTTCCTTCTAGAGCAGTAACTGGAAGGACATGATGAATAACAAGCTGGAAAATCTATGGACAGATAAACTGTTGTAGCTTTTCAAGAACAGATTATGAACTCATATCCTAAAAAAATGTTCTTCATCTTCTCTTCTTTTTCCCCATTTGAATCCAGAAGGCACACATGTTGACATCATTCTGTAAGAGTATCTATAATTCAGAAATTATTCACTATTGTAATACTAAATTTTTTTATATGTGATTTCACTGAGTTCTCCTAAATAAATTATGCTTTTCCTTAATAAATATATATTTATTTAGCCAAATGAAAATTAAGCATACTTAAAATTAACTTTGTGACAGCTGGCAATGGGTCCATTGGAACCAGATACCAGCTGGGGATAGGCAGAGAGCATCATTTTCCAACCACTCTCCTACCTCCCAGATCTACTCCTGCATCAGAGACTCTGCACAAACAGGAAAAAGAGCCAGTTATGATAATCCTAGTCACACACGATACCTTCAGGGAATATCCCCATAGAGGATCTGCAAGACATAATTGCTTCCATTTATAGAGTGTAGCAGAGCAGTGACTCTGTCTTGAAATGCTGGGTTTTGTTTCTTTGGGAAAGGGGAGCTGAGGATCAAAAGCTGGATATGACTGAAATAAAGAAAAGTATTTTGGGACTTCTGCACACATCAAATAAAGGCGCAAAGCTTGGTTGCTGTTTAAGTTGCCGATCCAACTATTCTTCTTGAGAGACTTCTGCCTGCAGAGTCTCAGCCTGCTGCCAATTTGAATCTTCACACAGTCTCAGGAAAGAGCATTTTGTAGCTTCCTCCAGCTTGTGGTGTAACTACTCCACTGGGCTATCCTTCTGGATAACTGAAATAATTTTGTAGATTTTCAGATACTAGGAAAGGTTTTCCACAACATAGACAGGAGCTAGGCACCTTGCTGTCAGCCATGTCTGAAAATGTCCCTGCAGATGTGCCAAATTATTCTATTGTCCTGGCCTTGTCCCCTGCCCTTCAGCTGCAATGCTTCCAGAGCCTACACACAGGATAAAGACATTTAAAATAATCCAGAAGCACAACATTTTGTAAAGATGGTTTAGAAATTTTTATTAGTTTCTCTTTCTTTACAGCTTGGTATTGTTGTCTTTCTTTTTTTTTTTTTGTCTTTTCTTTTTTTCTCCTGTTGTTCTGATTATAGTATGCAGTTGTTTTCTGTCAGCAGGAGACATATGCAAAAAGGTTTGAAAATTTATATTCTGAAGCTCTGTAGTCTCTTGCAATCCCAACAAGAGCTGGTTTTTAATCCTTTAAATATCAGGATTTCATTAAAGTTTTTTTCCCCTTTTACTTCTCGGTATGAATCACAACTGAACTGAGCATTAAGCTGTTTAAACAGTAAAGCGCTTACACAGAGGAACTCCAGCTGTAGTAAATGCTATTTAATAAATTTTTTAAAAAGAAATAGTCCTGGAAAAGTCATTATAGCTATTTGTTTGCCAGAAACTATAGGAATAAGAGGAAAATCCTTTGTGTGTCATTTATTATTGTCACTTTATAGGTCAGGGAATTATAAACAGCTTTAAGTATTTTGCAATAGCAGCTTTTTACTGAAAGTTCTTTTTAAAATGCAATGTCTGGTTTTTAGCTGTTACAATTCTTCAATGCATACTTTCAGTTACTTCAGATGAGTTGCTTATGTTTTTTTACAATTATGTGTTCCAGGAAGACTTTATAGCCACATGTTAATGCTACCAGTTTTGCTTACTGTATATATAAATCTTGCACCAGCTCAGAAAATGTCTTTTACAAGTATGGTTTCTAGATGGTTTACTTAATCTAAAAGCTTCCAATTTACATAAACCTAGTTAAGAGTTCCTGCCATAACCTTTTGTGGCACGCTTGTGTAAAATGCACATAAATCCCATAAATATATACTACTCCTCATCAACCTTAATTCTTTCTCCTGACATATAGTAAGTATACCCATGGTAAATTTAGTATAACTTATTGATAGTTATAAAAAAACAAGGGTTTTTTAAATAGGATTCAATACCCTGAAACTCCCTAAAACACACACAGAAAAATGCTTTGACTGTTCAGCTGTTTTAAAGTCAACATTGTCCTGTAGCCTTTCCTTTTTTATAACAGGGGACTCCAAAGCTCAACTAACCTCATTGCAATGCAACGTGAGTTGCTCACTCTACTTCTGAGATATTGCATTCACTGAGTTTTAACAGACCTAAGAAGTAATTTTGTATTCTCACGCACTCAAAAACCTTGGTAAAAGACCAGACTTTAAATGTATAGAAAAATTACAGTGGGTTTACTTAGGTGGTGAGGTAGACTCTTACTGGATTTGCAGGTTTAGCCTTGGTTCTTACATTTTGAAAAGAAAATAAAACTTTTGCATTTACATAGCACATGAAAACAGAAACAAGAGACAAATGCCCTATGTTCAAAATATTATTAAAAAAACCAATAATGTAGCTCTACTGGCACAATTGAAAATGATATGTAAAAACATATTCATCAAAGTAGTGCAATCTTTTTTAAAAGAAAAAAAAATATATGAAATCACTATTAATTTTAATTTTCCTTACCACTGTACTCTTAGAAGACAGAAATTACTTGTTCCATGGAAGGCCAAAGCAGAAAAAGAAGAAACTAAGCACAAAAGCCTAAGAAAACCGGCTTCTGTTAAGTAATCATGATCAACAAAAAGGCCTTATCAGACTTTTCTAACATTTCATGTCTTAAGCCAAAAATAAAATATATGTGAATAAAAACCTGTGGTAGGAGTTCATACAACATAGGAAATCAGAGAGTACTTAGGAAAAGAGGAAGCATGTTGACAGTTCTAAAAAAACCAGAACCCTCCTGAATATATTCCGGGTTTTCCAAGCATGGTATCTTTATAGATATAAATATCTACATAGATCTTTATAAGGACAGCATGCTAATCCACAGTTAAAATCAGAACAAAGTCTGCTATGTTTGTGTCATACGTATTTCCCTTTCTGAATGTTAAATTACCTGGAGCAGTAGCTCAGTATGTGAGTCAGACTGACCAGGGAGATTAGATCCATATTCCACCCCCAGATATTAAAGTTTGGCTCTAGGTCATCAAGAGAAGATGCATTCTTCATGTATCTACAATGAGCAGACAGTTGTAAGCTTTTTTCCAAAGTAAGGATATTTTGACCAAAGCATCAGTCCTGCAAATTTTCTTATAAAAGAAGTCCACAGATTGGGCCTCACATTTCATGAAAAATATGGGAAAAAAACCCCAGGATTTACAAGAACATCTTCTTGGTCAGGGTTCTGTTTCTACCATTATTCCCTCCCTGCTTCTCCCATTACGTATTTTTGGTCATTCCTTCACTTTTTTTCACTCCTCCAATTGCTTCCTCTCCTCCACCTCAGAAGAAGGGTCAGCTACTGAACATTCAGTAAGCTCACTCACACAGCTGATAACAAGCTCAGTACATCATCTCTCTTGGTGATATTATGTTGATGAACTGACAACATAAAGTTGCCAAGAGAAAGTGTTTGACAACTCAATTGTTTACAACTAAACATAAAATCATAATGCAAGCCAAACTTTTAAATGCAATGCTATCCAGCCAAATCCTGGGACATAATCCACCACCACCAATATCTCTTTTCCAAGAGATTGGCTGCCTTAGCAGCAAGGTATCCTTGAGCAAGCCTTTCTTTTCCTGATAGATCAGAGTGAGAGATGTAAACCATGCCTCCCAACAACTATCCTTCTCCTATAAATGGAAGGACTGCTTTGCAGCAGTGAACCACAAAAATGTAGGGCTTGGTACACATATACTGAATGCTCTCAGCCTTCAGCTTTACATGTGCCTTACATGGTTCCTTGATGTGTTTTCTGGTATCAGGTATTATGTCAGTATTTAATCTTTGATGTTAAATGCAGTTCATTCTCAAAAAAAAAAAAAAAAAAAAAAAAAGAGCAGATGACATGCAGCAAACCTGGACTAAATGTGAGTTATATGTAACTGTTACATGTAAGTTGTAGATGTATCTACCTGTTATTAACATACTTGAATCACAGAATCATCTAGGTTGGAAAAGACCTTGAAGATCATCCAGTCCAACCATTGACCTAACATTGACAGCTCCCAACTACACCATATCCCTCAGTGCTATGTCGACCCGACTCAACCTTACTCATTCTGTAAAGAAATGCTTCCTAATATCCAGTCTAAACCTTCCCTGGTGCAACTTGAGGCCATTCCCTCTTGTCCTATCACTTACTACTTGGTTAAAGAGGCTCATCCCCAGCTCTCTGCAACCTCCTTTCAGGGAGCTGTAGAGGGCGATGAGGTCTCCCCTCAGCCTCCTCTTCTCCAGACTAAACACCCCCAGTTCCCTCAGCCGCTCCTCTTACCACCTGTGCCCCAGAGCCTGCACCAGCTTCGTTGCCCTTCTCTGGACACGCTCGAGTCACTCAATGTCCTTTTTGGAGTGAGGGGCCCAAAACTGAACACAGGAATCGAGGTGCGGCCTCACCAGTGCCGAGTACAGGGGTAAGATCCCTTCCCTGTCCCTGCTGGCCACGCTATTGCTGACACAAGCCAGGATGCCATTGGCCTTCTTGGTCCCCTGGGCACACTGCTGGCTCCTGTCCAGCCGGCTGTCAATCAAACAATCAATCAATCATTGGTTAATTATAAGGAACATTAAAAGTAGGAGGACTGCTGTTCTTAGAAGCACTGTGAGAAAATTGAAGTTTCAAACACTTTTTCACCATCTTACCTATATTATTGCTTTGCTTTTAAAAACTTTGGAGTGTTTTCCACCCAGCCACTTTCTCTACTTCTGTCCTTAACAATATTTTACATATTCCAACAATTTATATATCAGATGTACTCATCTCAAAAGTCTGCTTCTACATCTTCCTAATCCTGCAATGACTTGCAACATTCAGTCTGCGTGCTTTCTTTCTTGTATATCATTGCTGCTGTTAAGAGTTTTCCATGCTAAGCTGTGCCTGCATTAACACATCTGTGAGCCAAGTGTTTCACCATTCACAGTGATGTCTGCTCCTTTATGGAAGGCCAGTCTCTAAAACCAGTTATCCTTTTGTCAGGATACGAAAGTACAGATGTCATTGCTGTCAGGAAACCTATCTCAAGCCCTATTCACACTGCAGCTGTTTACGGTCCACTTACAACGTGAAGATACAATTAGTTAAAATTTCAGAGAGCACATGGTTTACATTCCATTGCAAACAAATTAATTACACTGTGGACAAATTTTGTGTCCACTCCTACAGATGTTTTTTAGTTGTAAAGCTGCTGCCAGTTCCACCTATGGAAGGTCAGAAGTACTTGAAAATCTACAGTCATTTTGTGTGACAGCTGTGGTACTGTCCCATCAGTACTTGATTTAGTCCAGAACAGTGTCTCTTGGTGTTCATGTTGGCAATACAGAAAGACATAAACTTTCATGCTTTCCCATGTAGTACTCACAATACTCCAAGGAGATGTTATCATTCGTTAGCTTTCATTCTATCGAGGAGAGACTTCCAGAAACTTACACCACCATTACCCAAAATCCAGGGAAACATCCACAGTAAGAGTTGCTGTTATTCTTGATTCAGAGGATTATAGATGATTGAAGAGGCTCCAAAAGAAGCCCTATGGATGGGTGTAGGACTGTATTCATGGAGCACAGATGGCTGTCCTGGTTTTGGCTGGGTTAAAGTTAATTTTCTTCATAGTACCCAGTATAGTGCTGTGTTTTGGATTAAATATGAGAATAATGTTGATAACACAATGATGGTTTAGTTGTTACTGAGCAGTGCTTACACTAAGTCAGGGTCTTTCAGCTTCTCATACTGCCCTGTCAATGAGGAGACTGGAGGTGTCTAAGAAGCTGGGAGGAGACGCAGCCTGGCCAGCTGACCCAAATTGTACAAAGGGATATTCTATACCATATGATGTCATGTTGAGCAATAAAACTAGGGGGGGGTGTGCCAGGGGGTGGCAGCCCACTGCTCAGGGAAGGGCTGGGCATCAGTCAGCAGATGGTGAGGAACTGCATTGTGCATCACTTGTTTTGTGTGTTCTTTTATCATTATTATTATTTTCCCTTCTTTTTCTATTCTATTAAACTGTCTTTATCTCAACCCACATGTTTTACCTTTTTAGCATTTCTCTCCCAGTGGACGCAGGAAGTGAGACAGTAGCTGTGTGGTTTTTGATGCCTGTCAGGTTAAACCACAACAGTCCATTTTGGTACCCAATGTGAGGCACAAAGTGTTGAAATAACAACAGAACTGACCAGAGCATATTAAAACAAATTTGTTATAAGCATTCATTATACTAGCTTATTAGTCGATGGTCACAATGTTGATTTATTTGCTGTCAGATTGGTTGTGCTTGTTCTCAGAGTTGTGTTATCTAACACCTCACTTGCTGTATGTGTTCCCTGTTATGCTATTTATTGCCTCTGGGGGCTGGTTTAAGATTATCATTTTGCTGTACTGTGTAACACTGGTTTATGATATGGTAAAATTACTGGTCATGAGACCAATCTGGTATTTGTACTCAGTACTGCCATCATCTCCATACTTTGGGAACCATCTTTTGGAAACTATTAATAATTACACTCTTACCTTTTCTCCTCCGAGAAACAATCTATCGGGGAGACAAGGAGGGACATTTTCCCCAGCTTTCTCCTCTAGGCTAGTTACAATAGCTCTTGAGAATTCTGAATATCCAGCATGTTTCTATTACTATGTTTCCTGAATGTGTTTCAGATCTTGTTTATGATTCAACAACCATTTAAGAATACCATTTAGATTTCTGCCCCAAGGTGATAGTTTTGAGTGGCAGGGTATGTGGGATAGTATGGTCAAGTACCTAGGATAGTGGACACTTCCAATGCTTTGGAACTTGACCCCTGAACAAGTACAGAATCTGAAAAACTATTTGGAAAAGGCATGCTGTCATACCCTGGCAATTCCAGAGAGACACAAAGTACTGTAACGTGCTGGGTCCTGGCCCATGCTTAACAAGCCCTGTTCAATGCTATTCAGTACCGTCAAGGGGAAGAGAAGGTCTCTGGATCTGACAACAAAATGACAGGCGCTGCAGCTACTCCAACCCCAGCAGCAGGCACTGCAGCTGAACAAGAGAACTAACCCATGCCATTATCAGTTGCCCCTATACACAAGAAGAAATATTAAATGTGAAAGTCAGATTGTTTAGTAAGGGAAGAAACTCCAATTAGGAAAGTGAAGAAAGAAGAAGAGGACAAGGCAAGTTACTCCAAAGCAGGACCATCACGAGTAGGAGGAAGAGACAGAACTCATAAATGAGACGGTAACCACTAAATCCTTATCCCTGAGTGAGCTGCAAGATATGCAAAAAGATTTCAGCCATCATCCAGGTGAGCACATTGTCACCTGGCTGCTCCAGTGATGAGGCCAGGAGTCTGAAATTAGAGGGTAAGGAAGACAAGCTGTAGAGATCCCTTTCTAGGGAAGGGGGCATTAACAGGGTGATTGGGAAAGGGGCACAAGCTCTCAACCCCTGGAGGCAGCTCCTGTCAGGTGTGAAGGAAAGGTATCCCTTCAAGGAAGATGTTACATGTCACCCAGGCAAGTGGACCCCCATGGAGAGACATATCCAGTACCTGAGGAAATTAGCCATGCCAGAGATTATTTATGATGACCTGGACAACAAGCAGTTATCCAAAGATCCAGATGAAGTCAGGTGTACATGAAACATGCGATGGAAGGGTGTACGCACTGTACCATCATTGTATGCCAACTCATTGGTAGTAATGACCTGGAAAGACAGAAAAGGACAAACATTGGATGAATTGGCTGGCCAACTCTGGTGATACAAAGAAAGTCTCTCTTCCTCCCTACAGGCTTGCATCTCAGATAAAATGTCCTGGGAGTTCCAGAAAGTCACAGAGGATAGATGCTACTCCCCACCTGTATAGAACAGTATCTCAGCTATTAGGAGTAAAGGTTCCTCTGCTCAAGAGAGAAGATATAGTGAGTACATACCATTGGCCACCCTGTGGTTTTACCTGCATGACCATGGAGAGGACATGAGGAAGTGAGATGCAAAACCTACCTTGACCCTAGAGGAATGGGCATGTTTGTTCACAAGGAAAAACGATCACAAAAAGGTATTCTTCTGGGAAAATTGCTGCTCCAGTTTCCAGAGGGCAGTTCCCCAAACAAAATAGAAGAGTTGATCTTACTTCCAATCTTAATAAAGGGACTTCTGATTCGTATTTACAAGAAGTGAGTAGCAAATACTATGACCAGGATTAGAGGGGCCCTGCCTCCAGCCAGGTGGAGGAAGGGGACAACTGGGTTTACTGGACTGGGTGGATTCAGTGGCCTAGTGTATCAGACACACAGCAGTATAAAGTGGACACCAGTGCACAGTGTACCCTAATGCCATCAAGATATAAAAGGTCAGAACCCATCTGTATTTATGGAGTGGCAGAGGGATCCCAACAGCTAGCAATATTGGAGGCTGAGGTAAGCTTGACTGGGAATGAGTGTCAAAAACACCCCGTTGTGACTGGCCCAGAGGTTCCATGCCTCCTTGGCATAGACTACCTCAGGAGAGCCTATATCAAGGACCCAAAATGGTACCAGTGGGCTTTTGCTATAGCTTCTTTGGAGACTGAGGAAACTGAACAGCTATCTACCTTGACCTGTTTCTCAGAGCACTCTTCTGTTGTGGGGTTGCTGAGGGTCAAAGGATGCTGATCACTAACACAATGGTGCACTGGGGGCAATATCATACCATCCAAGACTCCCTGGTCCCCATCCATAAGCTGTTTCATCAGCTGGAGAACCAAGGAGTAATCAGAAAGAGTTGCTCACCCTTTAACAGTCCTGTATGGCCAGTGCAAAAGTCCCAGGGAGACTGGAGACTACTGTGACCTGAATGAAGTCATGCCACTGCTGAGTGTTGCCATGCTGGACATGCTATAGCTTTGATACAAACTGGAGTCAAAGGCAGCCAAGTCGTATGCCACAGTTGACATCATTAATGCGTTTTTCTCAATCCCTTTGGCAGCAGAGTGCAGATCACAGTTTGCTTTCACTTGGAGAGGCATCCAGTACACCTGGAATCAACTGCCCCAGGGGTGGAAGAGCAGCCCCACCATTTGCTATGGGCTGATCCAGACTGCACTGGAACAAGGTGAAGCTCTGGACCACCTGCAATACATTGATGACAACATCATACAGGGCAACACAGCAGAGAGATTTTTGAGAAGGAAAGAAAATAGTCAAAATCCTTCTGAAAGCCATTTTTGCCATAAAACAAAGTAATGTCAGGGGACATGAGAGATCCAGTTTTTAGGAATAAGATTACAAGATGGACATAGGCATATTCCAATGGATGTGATCAACAAAATAACAGCTACATCTCCACCAACTAGCAAAAAGGAAACACGAGCTTTCTAGGTGTTGCGAGTTTTTGGAGAATACATATTCGAAACTGCAGTCTGATTGTGAGCCCTCTCTATCAAGTGACACAGAAGAACTGACACTGCTACATCATCTAAGATTTCAGAATTACTTGTCCTGCCTTTCAAACCAAAAGAACTGCACTGTGACAAAGAGAGAAGGATTCTGCTTTGCAGTAGGCTAGTAATAACTTCATACCCATGTCATTTCTCCAGGCACAGCACAAACTGGAGCACAGCATTAACAAATGTTTTAGATCGCTACTCTCCAGACTGATTTGCCAGTTAAATCTACAAAATTGATGGGAACCAAGTGAGATTTGGGGAGAGAACCATAACTGCACTTTCTGCTTTGATGTTCCGTGTCCTGATGTTCCTTAATTCAGAAGTTCACTTAAGCTTCAGGTGTCTGTAAAGAGATAACAAATTGCATCTCCCATTTAGTGTTGAAAAGCAGATATTTTAGGAAGGACAAAACCTCAACATACTGAATAAGGTTTGGTCATATAGAGTCTTTTAAGCGCTACGACTTAGGCTGACTGTGTATAAGAAGTAAATCTCAGAAAAGTGAAAGTACATCCATAAAATGACAAAAGTGTTTTCCAGAATCATTTGTGGTGGGTTGACCCTGGCTGGACACCATGTGCCTACCAAAGCCATTCTACCACTACCCATCCTCAGATGGACAGGGCAGAGAAAATATGCCAAAATATGCTTGTGGATCGAGATAGGAACAGAGAGAGATTACTCACTAATTACCATCATGAGCAAAACAGAGTCAACTTGGGGAAATTAGTTTAATTTATTACGAATCAAATTAGGGTAGGATAATAATAAGAAATAAAATCAAATCTTGAAAACACTTTTCCCCCACCCCTCCCTTCTTCCTGAGCTCAACTTTGCTCCCAATTTCTTTACTTCTTCCCTGCAAGAAGCTCAGGGGGACAGAGAATGGGGGTTATTGTCAGTTAATGACATATTGTGTCTGCTGCTCCTTCCTACTCAGGGGAAAGACTCCTCACACTCTTCCCCTGTGCCAGTGTGGGTTCCCTCCCATGGGAAAGAGTTCTCCACAAACTTCTCCAGTATGGGTCCTTCTCATGGGCTTTAGTTCTTCACAAACTGCTCCATCATGGGTCCATGCCACTGGGCGCAGTCCTTCAGGAACAGACTGCTCCAGCATACGTCCTGTCAGAAAACCTGATCCAGCATGGACGCCTCTCTCCACAGGTCCACAGATCCTGACAAGAGCCTGGGCAGGCTTCCCACGGGATCACAGCCTCCTTCAGGCATCCAGCTGCTCCACTGTCAGGTTCTGCATGAGCTGCAGGTGAATCTCTGCTCCACCATTAACCTCCATGGGTGGCAGAGGCACAGCTGCCTCACCATGGTCTTCACCACTGGCTGCAGGGGAACCTCTGCTCCAGAACCTGGAGCACCTCTTTCTCCTCCTCCTTCAGTGACCTTGGTGTCTGCAGAGTTGTTTCTCTCACATATGCCCACTCCTCTCTTTGGCTGCAGTAGTGCAGTTTTCTTTTTCCTCTTCTTAAATATGTTGTCACAGAGGCTCTAATATCATCATCGATGGGCTCAGCCTTGGCCAGCAGTGGGTCCATCTTGGAGCCGGCTGGCATTGGCTCTATCGGATATAGGAGAAGCTTCTAACATCTTCTCACAGAAGTTACCCCTGTAGTCCCAATGCTACCAAAACTTGCCGTACAAACCCAATACACCATTAGTCCCATTTTGTTGCAAGAATAAGGATAAAGAATTTGCGATAACAAGCCTTTCCTCAGGTTTCCGTTGGACTATTGCTCACATATTGATCCATGAGGTAGAAAAGCATACTGACAGGTGTTAAGTGAGGGTTTCATCTGCGCAAGTTAACTTCAAATCCAAGGTAAAAGTGCTTTGGGTATGTTTATACTCCCTTAATGCAATAGGCATCTCTAGATATCAAATCACATCAACTTATCCTAAAATAAATACCTAATAGCTGCCAGAATAAATGTCATTTGAAGGTGCCTGTTGCTCACTATAAAGGGAGTGACTACCTTAGACTTTAGTGTTAAACTTTAAGACACATAAAATTAGGTAACATAAATTCCACCATAAATGCTTCCCTTTGTCATTGTATCTTTAGAGTTATGACAGTAGAAAAAAAAAAATAAAAATAAGTTTTTTGCAGTGCCAAAATACAAAGCTTTTCACTTCCAGTTACCAAACTGAATCTAGCCTGAGCTTGAGCCTGAGCAATATTATTCTGCAGTAGGCTGCAATGCAGGGTCATTCTTCTAAGCATAAAGTCTAACAAACAGAAAACAGACGTATTATTTCTTTCTGATCCTCAGGGTGATTCATGAAAGTATGAAAAAGCTGAGTGTCAGTAATATTCTCTTAAAGAAGAAATAAATCCTATTTTACAACAGATATTACAAGGAGAGTAGGACCCCTCAAGCATGATAGTTGTTGTATGAAAGACAGGCTTAAGAAATCCAAATGAATTTCACAGTTCTTAAGTACCTTTTTTCTTCCTTTGTTTTCAAGGAAAGTCAGGTTCTGTGGTTCTCTATGACACCAGAAACAAAGGAGGTCAATACTTAACAAATGAACAAAACTAAAATACGAACAATTTTACCACAGAATTTTTTGGCTGAATTGCTTCCATCAACTGTCTGTTCAGCCCAAAGTTTAATTTGGCAGCACTCAAGTTAGAACAGATGATTACTTTCACGTCCGGCCATCCACAAATATCTCAACGCCTTGAAAGTCACAGAAATTTGCTAAAAACATGAACCCAATGGAATCCATAGCTCCCAAGACAGCTGTAGTGAAATCCAAGGAGGGGTCCTGACCCTGAAAATACTCAGATCATTAGGTTTATTCAGGAGAATAAGTAGTTGAAGTATCAGCCCTTTGGCTAAACACTCAATGCACTAGCAGCTGGTGTGCTGTGTCAGACATTCATTAAAACCCTGTTCATCAAGATTTTGTTCTTCTGCTATTTTCTTCCCACATCTTCAGATGGGAACTTTTTGACTGTTATTTCTTCCCACATCTTTAGATGGGAACTCTTCAAAACCTGAGTTGCCCAATTTCATGTATGTTACCTAAACTCAACTATAATGTGCTCTCTGACATGGGTCTTTAAACAACATGGCAACATAAAATGTAAGTAGTTGTAGGCCATGATGAATGTGACAGTCATAATCTAGAGTGTGACACTAATGGTGATATAAAACATTGTATTCCAGCAGAAGCTTCTTTCTCTTAACATCAACTTTTAAGTAAGAGTACATTAAAATCAGGTACACTCTTTACTGTTTTATAATACATTCATTCAGCATGTAATTCAATCCTGAGTAGGGGTACTGGGCTACTCTGTAAAATAGATTGTATGAGGTGTAATAGTTAAAGCAGGATGCCATAACTCAGAGAAAACTCTGAACAATCCTGTCTAAAACATGAGGTGGGGGAGAGAAGTTGTGTGATTTTGCAACTTTATTGGCACATCTATAATTAATAAGAAAGGTCTCTGGCGTGGTTATGCTTGGCCACCAGGCATCTCCCAAAAGACTCTAGGCATGATTCAGGAGCAAGCATGTGCCAAGGGCCATTTCTAACAGGCAGTTTGAACGTGATCACCCTGTTCTGGAACGTAGGACAATTGAATAGTACAAACGTTATCAAGCTGTGCTGCTGGCCTCAGGATCCTTGAAATGTTTCTTTTACCATTATAACCTGGGTCCAATTATGCTAAGGAGTCCAAAGGTATTAGAATTATATATCCATATGTATGTATGTATTATATTACATTATAATGTTGTTGTATTATTAATTTATTATACTTTATAAAATTATAATTTATAAATAGTTTAGGTTAACTTATTTTTTTATTATATTAAATTATAAAATCCAATAATCAACGATAAATCATTAAAATATTGTAAAACTATTAAAAAATATTATTGTGTTACATTTGTTACATTATAGTCACATGAGCATAAAGTGATATGGTCAATGTTACCGTTTAGTATAGCAAATCAGCTGTGCATATAAGCTCCATCTTTTATAGATTAATTTTTAGTCAGCTTCTCTTCAGACAGATTATTATTTTTTCTGGGAAGTCCCTCAATTCTGATGCAATGTGGATATGGAAATGCGTATTACTTATATGTGGCTATCTCTTAGTCCGTGTTGTTGCAGCTGACTGCTACTGTATTGGGTCTTGAGCACCGAGGAGCAGTTTCCTCAGCATTAGTATTAAAGTTGTCAATGAGACCATGACAGAAGGAACAACACACACACTGGTGTATTCAAGGTATTCAAAGAGGAAATGGTCTGCAGAAAGCACATTGTGCAATATTCTATATTTAGGCCAGGTGGAAGCTCTGGAGAAGAATCTGGGTACTACAGGGAATCATTATTTGTATATGAAGTTCATTTGGTCTATAAAATAGATGCATAAGCAGACATTCAACCAATCAGATGCATGACTGATCCTCCCTCTTTACTCAGTGTTGTTAAGACGGCAGCTGAACTGTTGTGTCCAGGTATCTATCAGATATTCTAGGTAGACACAAACCAATGAGAAGAAATTCTGCAGGAAGCAATGGGGTTAGTAAAAGTCTGGAAAGCATGACCAATAAGGAAAAAAGAACTAGGGTTGTTTAGAGTTTTAGAGGAGAAGTGAAAATAGTATTCAAGTATCTGAAAAAATACTGCAGAGAAGGGAATAAAGTGCATCCATATGTATGACGAATAACACAAAGAATGATAGTTTTTAAGTTGCAATAAAGAACATTTAGGTAAGATGTTAAGGGGGAAAAGACTGTTTAGTGGTAAGGATAATTTAACATAGAACCAGACTATCTGGGGAGTCTGCAGTATCTCCAATAGTGGAAGTTTTAAAGAATATGTTAAACAAACATCTGCAAAACATTTAGGTTTCACTTACATTGCCTTAGGGCTAAGAAGTCAGTTAGATAATCTGAGGTCCTTCCCAGCCTGACTTCTAATGATGCTATAATTTAAGGTTATTTTCCCTTTCTAAAAGGGGTGTTCCACTTTTAACAGTGATCAAACTCCACTGGATTATGAGAGGGTCTGACTTTGAGAAGAGACTAGGCCACTTTTACTACTCTCATTAAACTTGGACAATGGAACATGAGTATACTTGAAGTCCAGAAAACTGCTGGAGTAGAGGTGAATATGCCTGAGGATTTAAACGACAACTGAAAAACACAAAGGAAACTCACTTTCAGGTGAGAAGAGACCAACACCTGTGGCAGATTGTTATGGGCGTATATATCAACATGTATTTGCATAAATACAGATGTTCCAGCAGAGTACTAGAACATAAAATAACAACTTCAAACTGAAGCTAGTAATTTTAAAAATCAGTATATTTTGTTGAATCATTGGAATACATGCCCTCTTCTTACCTATGTCTACTTCTGCTTGCTTATCTTTCATAAATGCTGTGAACTTTCTTACCCTTCCCAAAACAGATCTGCTTGTGATAAATATAACCATCTAATAATTCATAACATATTTACCCTTAGTTAAGTCCATCTTGCTCTTTGACAATATCTAATATTCAGTCAACATTCACATTATACTATTCATACTTTTATGACATTCAATATTTGCCTTCTTTTTTCGGTACAAGGAAAGAGTAGGCAACAGTGTCTTCCAAATAGTCAAATCTTAGAAAGGGAGGTAGGACAAAGCCAAGAAAAGTAGTGTCTTACAGGTCTTAAGGCTCAGTCTTGCTTCACTTTCTGTAAGGCTGGATAACGTCAGAGCCTGAAAGGAAGTAGAACTTCTTCATGTATTTTTTTTATTGTTATAACTTGTCACACAGATAATTTTTCAGTTCATAACAGCATTGGTTTTTAGTTTTAAAGCAGTTAATATTTTTTAAAAATACATAGTTAACAGTTTATAGAACAGGTATGCAATAAAAGTCAACAGGAAGCTATGCTTACCTGAGTTTTATCTTTAAAACTTTACCTCCAGCCCTTGGGACTGATTACGGGATCTTGCCATCTCATTCAAATCAAACCTTGATTTGCTTACAGGATTGCTGAATGCAAAAGTGAAATCTGCCCCTTGGTCATTCAAGTTGAGTTTCTCTGTTTCTGGACGGTTGCAGGACAGCAAACAGGCAAAATCACATTCATCTTTAGAAATCCTGATAACATTCAACAGAAAACTTGCAAATAAATTCACTTAATTAGTACACAGTTATTATATTAATATGCCTTCAACTGATTTCTTGTGAAATTATAACTTTTAGGAAAGTTGTGACTAAACCAAAATAGATAAAACCCAGTAAAGTAATAATGATAATGCAAAATGGTTAGTTGCAAAACAAACTGAAGAAAAATTAGGTAAAGAAAACATTAATACCATTTATTATGTAACCTTTAGTTTACATGTTAATGGCATCATAATACTGAGTAGTCTGAAAAATATCTGTGGTGTTATTCAGGATGCAACAGCGCTGAATTCTCTAGGGACTATACTAATGTAATAATTTCACCGTCTTTTTAATGCAAGTTAAACCTGCCATGGGACTGAGTGAGATGAAAAGTGATAAAAAAAATTATAATGGTAAGCATGTTGACAAAACTTTGTGAATTTTCTCAACAGATCTCAAGGTACTTCCGGATATGAGTTAACATTTCCTTGTTTAGCTGATAGGTGGAGAGTTAGGGAAAGTTATAAACAGATAAGTACATCTTTTATGTCCCAGCTGCCATGCAGCCACCAGGTTGCTATTGACAGATGGTCATCAGAACAAAGCTCCACGCTTAAGACACCTATTATATTCTTATGTGAATGAGCTTATTTTTGTGGGAACAAACAGTATGTCTACAGACTTGCAATGCTTTTTAGGGCATTAAAAATATCTCTGTGTCATAATCTCTTCTTTCCTAAATAGCCAAAGGGAAATAAAATCAGACCCCTTAGAAACCAGATGGCTTTTAAGAAAATATTCCTGCTCATTCACAAACTGTACTACATAGTCTTATTTTCATTTAAATCACTACTTTGTTAATATCAAAGAGCCTCCTTGTGAACGAGATGCTTGTGAGTCTGAAATGAAACAGAGGGTGTGCAGGAATAATCTTGTCTTCAGGAATGGATAAACCTGTAAGTGAAGTGGTGCTAGGAATGCTCCTGCATGATGGAAGAGGATTGCCCACACTGTGAATCTGCTGGGACAGACCTGGCCACATTTCTGTCCCAGCACTACTGGAAGTTTCCCAAACCTTTCTCACACCCATTTCAGGTATTAAATCAATCATTATAACAAGAGACCATTTTCAGCAGGTGGCTTAGGTACAGACCCCTGTTTTGGATGGTAAGAAAAGTCAATAGTATAGGTGCTGGCCACTCTGAATTAGTTTTCCTAAGTGCCTGGAAAAGTTACAAATTGAATTTACTTCTTTTAATTAGCTACTATAGACTTAGCTGGTGTATACTGGGCTTTATTTCTGAAAGGATTGCACATGACTTCTGCCTTTTTTTCCCAGAGTAAGATTCACTAAACTTTAAAAACATCATCAGCCCCAATGTTTTGCATGTTTTGTTATTGAAAAGAATATTAACCATTTTCATTGTTTATACTCCAAATACTTTTTTTCTATCTTTGATAAAAAATTACTTTTCTAGAGTGTTGTTTTTTATTATTTTGCCCAGATGATAAATTCATGTGACAAATAATTCTTTCAGTTTGTTTATTAATCTCTAGCGAATAAAAGTTCTTAAGTGCAACGTTGCCAGTGGTATTAGAATTAAAAGTATCTTTAATAATATAATATGTGGTATATAAAAAATATTTAGGTAAATCTGTTAATAACTCATGAGCCAACTAGTGTAGTTTGATATAAGAAAACATGAAATTATTCTTTTTGGATATCTAAGCATTACCAAGTAAAATACTAAAATTAAAAGGCCTGTACAGAGTTAAGAAGAGAGAAAGGTGCTGAGTGAATGGTTTATATCTTCAGATCCTAATTTCTTAAAATTTGAAAATGTTAAATTCCCTGAAGCAAAAAGAAATATAAGCATAATAAAATTAAAGGCAACATTTATATATAAAAAATGTAAAATAGTAACTGGGAATCTGGAAATGTTAGAAATACTTGACAAGATAATTAACTCTTCAATAATTCATTCATATTTGAAGACCTATTTCATTATAAAAGAACCTCAGCTGAGTAGGAAGATAATAACATCAGTGATAAAATATACAGTGAAATTGAGAGTAATTTATAAAAACAGGGAGATAGATAAGGAATTTACAGTTGGTAAAAAAACCTAAAGATATTGATGAAAAATTCTATGGTTATGAAGGCTAAATACAAGATGAGGGTACTCTTTAGATTCAGCAGAAAGAAACATTCTTAGGAATAGCAATGATAGTTAGGGAAAGTAGTCACTCCTATTGTCTGAAAGGGAGATTTGATAAATGTTTTCTTCTGTATTACATATACTCATATTATTCAGTGGAAACAAAATTCTTTTGATACTGTCCATGTCTACAGTATACACAGTTAATGGGGGGATGAGTCTCTTTAAACAAGTAGAGCGATAAGACAAGATGGTAATGGACTCAAGTTGCACCAGGGAAGGTTTAGACTGGATATTAGGAAGCATTTCTTTCCAGAAGGGGTTGTTAGGTGTTGGAATGGGCTGCCCAGGGAGGTGGTGGAGTCCCCATCCCTGAAGGTGTTTAAGAGTAGAGCTGACATAGCACTGAGGCATATGCTGTAGTTGGGAAATGTCAGTGTTAGGTCAATGGTTGGACTAGATGATCTTCAAGGTCTTTTCCAATTTAGATGATTCTGTGATTGTGTGAAAACCTGAACTGTAACTAAACAATAAAACCCATTTAAAAATATATATAAGCAAAAAAAGCAGTCAAAGGCAACAGACATGAATAGTGGAGGACCTTTTAAGATATCAAAAAAATTAGAAGAATAACCAGTGGTTGAATGCTGAAGCTAGATAATGGCTGAAACAAGAACTATTCATAATAATTTATCAGTACACTTTAGTTTGAAAAAGTTGTGGGAGTTGTAGTGGTCTTTTATAATCTCATCTTTTATTCAAGAACTGATATTCTTGTTGTTCCTCTGGAATCCGTTAAATTCCTTTCTAATCAGATAGGATTCTCACATATGAAAAGGTGCGTCTTGCACAGCTCTGACTCCCATTACATTCTCTCTGACCTGCAATCACATTCCCACAGACACATTTGCAAGTCTTTCAAAACAGTGAAGCTTTTCACTCTGAGGAAAAACACAGCCATAAAGATTATGTCCTAGAAGAGGACTGCTGCTCTCCTAACGTTAAATCATACCCAGGCTATACTTCCGAACTTAAGCACAGAAAACTCTGTAAATAAGGGAAAGTATAATAAAAACTAAAGAGTTGAGCTAAGGTTTGGTGGGCTTTTTTTTTTTTTTTCACTTTTTCACAGAATTAAGGTTAAATTATAAAAACATTTCTCTGTGAAACAATGCAAGTTATAACTAACATATGCTAGTCTACTCAGCTGCAGAAGTAAAATGTTTGTAACTAGCTGTCATCAGTCTAATTGCTTGTTAAAAACATTTGTTTTCTAAAAGATTTGGTAAAACCTATTTCTTTGATAAGTAACACTCTGTTAAATTCAGGTTTTTTTAAGACCTGTTCATTGACCTTAGTTTTCGTTAATATCTATCTTTTGCTAATTTAAGAAATAATAAATAATTGCTTAAGTATGAATCCTGTCAACTCATTTGGCATCTTCACTATATTTTCCATTTATTCATAGGCAAATGTCTACAAACTGGAACTGTTACCAGACAAATTGATGGGGTATGCTTGTTCCGTCAGTTTTAGACTTTAAATATTGCTAAATACAAACATCATAATCATGAGGTATTTGTACATTTTAAAAACTTTAGGTATAAAGTATAGTAAAGTATATTTTGGGAAAATTAATTAAATTTATAAAATAATGCATTCTGCTATCTTTTATCTGTCTTCTAGTTTTATTCTGTAAGCCTTACTTTTTTTATCCATAGCTATAAAGATTTATCTTTCCTTGCCATTCCTTGCCTTCCCCTTCCCTGCCTTGCCTTGTCTTTTCTGCTCTTTGCCTTTCTTTCCCCTTCTCCTTATTACCCTTCCCCTTCTCCTTCTCCTGCATCTTCCCAGTGTAGGTGAGTTTCACAAGTAGTGAAGTGCTGGAGTAATCAAGCTGTTCCAAAGTCTCACAAGATACTGTGGAAGCTGGCAAATCTGCTTCATCCCTACAACAAAGATATTTTGGTGGGTGAAATCACCTGAAAACAAACCAAGATCTATCACAATGAATGGTGTATCTTAATAAGTCAAATGACAGCAAAGGTTTTGTTTAGATTTTTATGATGTGTCAAGTGACACATCATATCTTCTAAATTCAGTTCCAATGAATTGATGTCATGAGCGCTTCAATAAGCCAGTTTAGGAGATTTTGACCTTATACAACAAAGATAAAATGTGATTTGGGCTGTATGAATTTGTGAGCACCTGATTAGAAGGATGAAAGTACTCTTTTTTCATCACTGGCTGAGCTGTTCCTCTCTGAGAACAAAGACGGTTTAAGACCTCCCAGACTGGATGTTAAAAAAAAAAAAAAAGAAAAAAAGAAAAAAAAAATACTCTCTTGAAATCTCTCTAGTCACTTGGAAACTTTAGGCCATTGTCTGCAATTTACACTTCCTTGTGTATTGAAAAGCAGCACTGCCTATCTATCCAACCTGTCAAGTGCTATAGACTTCCCAGAAACACCACTCTCTAAAGTTAACAGTGTATTTTACAAAGATACACAGTGAGCAAGGGAGAAGGTAATACAGAGATAACCTTCATTCAGTGCAAAAGGCATGCATAACCCTTATCCAAATTGTTAGATACTTACAGCTATTCATCAGCAAACCAAATTGTTAGCAATGAAACCGTGGAAGAAAAGGGTGTTGCAAATTTCCAGACGAAGCCTGCAAAAGACATTGTGAGACTGCAGCATGGAAAATAAGGCCTTTGGAGAATTCTACTCATGCAAACAATCACTGGACTACACGAATTTCAAAAGTAAATTATTGGAGTTGGAAGAATAAAAAAGACACTCCAATTTCAGGGTTTCCCTACCATAATTCTGGGATTAGAGGTCCAGGCTTTAACATCATCACCATATGTCAGGCTGTCTCACAGTTTGCTTGTTAAAATATAACCTATTATTTTTATATTTGTTAAATAAACAGTAGCCAGGAAATTCTTTAAACTTCTGTTACTCACGCAGTATTTCCTTCTCCTCAGATATTTAAGACACTTGTTCTTAAACAAGCAGAGAATGGTTCTTCTATTCATATTTTGTCTGTTCCAAGTACTGCAAACTTTATTGATTTCTCTTTCTGACATCTGGGACAGAGGAGTTGAATTCTTCATTGAGTAAGTGATGAGCGCACTTTGGCCTGGAAGTGTTCAGTGCTGATTCAGTGAGTATATTCAGGCTAGGGAGATAGTAGGTCTCTAGCTTCAAATACTTGGTTTTAAATATTAAAAAAATGAAAAAAAAATATTTTTACAAAACCTGTTTATAGCAGAATGTTTTTTGTTGGATTTAAAGACTTTTCTTATTTTTGAAAAGTAGACAAAAATCTAAACCAGAAGCCTCCTTCAGCATCAGGTATGTACCCAGGCATAGTCAAAGACTCTACACTCCCTGTCTACCTGCCTATCATGTTCTATGATTACCTAATTTTTCAGTATTTTCAGTCAATAAATAAATAAAATCATACATATTTTCAGCCTGATTCCTATCCTAATGTAATAATAAAATTTGTTTTCCCTGTGGTACAACAACTACCTACCTTTAGCTGTCAACTGGGTTTTCCAAAGTCGATTAAACAACTGCTGTTACTCAGAATATGTTTTTTGCCACAAGTGCAGATGCTAACTGGAACATAATACAGAGATATTAGTCAAGTATTTGTAGAAATCAGGCAGGCTTCTCTTATCACATAGAATATTTTTTGTCTCCATTTTTATGTTTCACAAGGTCATAATGGCTAAGCATTGCAAGAATGAACAGGGAGAAATTCAGGGGTTTGTGTTTCCTCAAATATGGGTTTGTGGTTGTGCAACCCCCACCTCCTGGGCTACTCAGTGCTTCATATGATTTCCCCTCCCTGGGCCACATACCAACCTAAAAAGGAACTAAAGGCAGCAGAACAGATCAACCTAAACAGTTAGCAGAGTTAGGCAACTCTGAAGAATGAGGCAGAAAGAGGTATGTGTATAAGAATGGTGCTCACATGTGGAAGGACCAGGGTCAAGAAGCTCCTAGTATTGTCTGAAGAACTGGTTGTGAGGATAGACTGGGTAATCTCCAGAAAATTGATCTGGATCTACCCCTGAGCAGCCTGGTTTAGCATTGCATCTGGGTCTAACTTAACTTGGAAGTTGGCCCTGCTTTGAATGGGGTTTGGATCAGATGATCTCCAGAGGTCCCTTCTAACCTAAATTATTATGTGTTACTGTGATTTTAATATGCACTGCCATCTATTTGGGATATATATCCTAGAGTCAGATTCTAGAAGAATAATCCGATCTATTTTAAAAGAAAGAAACAAAGAGCAACATCTCAGGTTACCTATCTTTTCACAGGTGTCTGTGCATAGTCTGCTACTCCTAATTCCTTCCACACATGACTGATTTGCCTTCACATCATTCCCCACCACCTCCTCATTTCATGATCTAGAACTGTATTTTCTAGCCCTGTCCATCTTCATTCACCCTCTCATGACAGCTTTAGGAAGCCTCCAAATGGAAAACCTTGGGTTTTTGTCTGTTCTGGAGTTCAGTCACTGGGGCTCATGAGCACACTGGGTGCAGCCTTTAACCTATCTTGAATTGTGAATATCATGAAGGCTTCTAAGTTCAGCTGTTTCCCGGACATCTGTCACAAGTTTCCAGTTCCTTGCTTTTGTGGATGCAGATTATGTGGTAGAGAAAATTCGGAAAACAGCAGCTACATTTGTAAAAAAGTATGCAAATAATTGTTATAGTTTCTTATTCTTCAGTACAGAAATGTTGATTCTTTATCCTCTGGTGAGCTTTGTTTATCTAATTATCTTAATGACACAGAACAAGTAATGCAAAAATTTTTTTTTTTTTTTTTTTTTCCTCTGGATTCCAATCAGTCATATGCTCCAAGGAGCTCTTTCTGGGTCTCTTCTCCAGGCAACAAAAAGGTCAGCTGGATGGGAACAGTGAGAATTTAGTGCAGCTGCTTCAGATTTTTCACTATGCCATTCTGCATGCAAATGGTTTTCTGACCCAGAACCTGTCAAATTTAATCAGATTTTAATATATTTTGGAAAATTTGATGAAGATCAGGCATATCTTGGTCCTTAAAAAGGCAATAACAATTAGACGGGGGAAAACCAAGCAAACAGGAAACATATTTGATGCTCTGTTCGCCTGTCCCAAGATTTCAGTATTCCTTGCTGGTCCTCATAATGACAGCTCGGATGTAATGAAGGATATTAAAGGTTCTTGGGGACCAGCCTAATCTTGTAGCTTGCTGCCTAGGGACCTTTCAGCCCATAATCATGCATACCCCTTCTTCATAGTGTATCCAGAAAACAGTAAGATGAAAAGGAGCCTCCTGAGCAATCCTGGGGGAGAGAAGTAGACCTGCATCACCTGAGAGCATTTGGCTGAGGGCCTGAGATAAACACACTCTTTCTCCCCTACCTCTATCTCAGGCAGATATATCATTCTCCTGTAGCTCAACAGCTGATTTGACTTAAGGGTCTAATCATTCCATGTCCTAGCATCCAAAGCTGCCCTAGGACTGTCTCACGCTTCATGCATCTGTCATGGTCATTTGTGTCCCTGCCATCTTTTGGCAGGTAATCTGCTTTCAGCACTGCTGAGACAAGAGATGGCCAGCATTAGTTTTTAAGTGTGCCTGGGCAAAATTTGTCCCAGTATTGACGAAAAACATTCCTTGTCACCCCATACCAGCAGTGTAGGGCCTGGGCTCTAAGCAGTTTGGTAGCTGTGGGTGAGGGCTAGGATGTAACACAAACTTGGGGGAGAGCAGTACCTGAACTAGCTCTAAGCACATTGTTCCTGGGTGCATGATGGGCTATAACACCTTACAGAACCTTCAGCTCAGACTCCAGGGTGAGCATGGGTGCACTGGTAGTGCTACCTAATAGGGAGCATAGGACTACACTCACATTACTTTATTGCTTTTGGCTTCTTTGCAGGGATTTCCACAAGATTTTGTGTGGTTCCTAGTACCTGTTTAAATACCATAAGAGTGTAGGGGCATAGGAGGATAGGGAGGCAGTATACTGCAGATTTGCAAATGTTTGGGGGCACTTGGATTTGAGCATCCAAGCAGATAAACTCTACTATACATCCAAGGATTTATCTCATATTCTGGCAAAGTCATTTAGTCAGGTGCCTAGATGCCTCTAAAAAATCTGGGTCATTTTACTTCTGGCTTGCACTTAAACTTTCAGTGACAATTCAAGACCTTTTTTTCCCTAACTATCCACAGGATTCTGCAGACATATCTTCCCACAGAAATGGGATTTTGCCGCATAATCAAGCACAAAATTGACAAATTAGGTCAGACGTAGACAGCTCTTTTCCTGTGTTGGAATGAAGGTGTTTGAAATGAGAGAAAAATATGGGAAGCAATATGAAGTATATTGCTTGATAATGACTAGAAGATGTATGTAATCATGGCACATTGCATGTAGGGGCTATAATAATATTGCCTTCCTCTGTAGGAGGACATGGAGTTCATAGAAGAGTTACAGTAATTTCCCATAGACTAAGACTTTTACCCCATAATCAGTGCATTTGAAAGATGGCATGTTTGTGTATATCGTCCTTTTCCATGATCTGTACATTTGTCATGTTTTCTGTGTAGTGTCAATGTTCTCATGTTCAAACATGACATGGGGTTGGTAAGAAAACTGAACTACCAGTATCCAAACTGCAGATTCACTTCCCCTCTCCTCAGCAGGTACTGTAGGTAGTGATATCTGAAGACTTTATCCTGACTTCCCCGGGTTTTGTGTTACAATTGTTCTGAAGTTTGAGGACCATAAATCTTAAGAATGAGCACTGTATTTTTCGATTAATTTCCTGTGTTGGGTGATAAAAGACTACTGAAAAGCTCTGTATGCATTTCTGCTCTGGCAGCTCTAAATATGACTGGAGTACGTTTTTAATTATTGTACATACCTCCCCTTCTCACCTCCCCCCTTCCCCAGGGAAAAATAAAGTTACTTTGCTTGCATCATTGTGTCAACAACACTGACAAATTTTCATGCCACTGCATGGCTACCTAATGAAAATGTAAGTGCTCAATCATCCTAAAGTGAACCTCCTGGTTTTGGAGTTGGATGTTAAACAAAACAGCTTCTCACAGGTAGATCAGTAAACTACAAAAATATATGTGAACAAATTCTTACTGTGCCTCTGGAAGGCAGGTAAACTGTGTAGAGAAGATGGGGTACTTGTTTCCAAGGAAAAGATGCAATAACTATTGAGTTGGAAGGGGTGCTTGTAGTGGGTGTTTGAGTGCATGTTTGTCCTAACAAAACCAGGTAAAATGTGTACTCTGCTCTTCCCAAGGGAAAATAACTTCCCAGTTAGACCCAGCAGAAAACTGAAATTAACAAATAAAATAACTATATAGATGATGCTATAGCTTCCTCCAATTTTCTCATCTCTATTGCCTTCACCCAATTATAATTTTACCCAAACGTAAGTGGTGTTTATTTTCTGCTCCTTCACTTATGTCTTGCTTTTGCTTTAACAGTTAGACTTGATAGTTTACTTTACTAGTTGTCCAGTTTTATTCTCTTTGTGTATTCAAACAGTTTAGATTAGCATTCAACTTTTTACTTTGTGACATACACATTACACATGATCAAACTAACAAACATTTCAGATGCCATCTTCAACCTTAGCTGCAACACTATGCTATAGTATCTCTCTGATATGATATCATGCATAAAATACCCTCTGTGCATTCATACAGTATGCTTCAATGGATGGGTTTGGTTCTGCTAGGCCTCCTTTGGGCTTGGCTAAAGATGATGAAGGGGGAAAAAATTGCCTTGATGAAAAACATCTACAGACTTTAGTGAAATATGATGTCATGTTCTTATGTTTCAATGATGTGATAGGCCTTTTCCTAAAGCTCCTCATGTATATGGTCCTATCTATGCTTACTCCCTGCTTTGAAATGCCATCAGCATTAGCCTACGTGTAACACTTCCATCTGTAAGACCACACACAAGTGTATGCAGTTTCCCACTTACCCATTGCTGACCAAAACAGCAGTGGGTAAATCCATACATGCATTCCACAAGAATGGAGTGGCATCAGTCACAAACATAATATAAAAATCTAGGTTTCGAAAATGTCTCTAGCCTTTCATTATTACTACTGCCAGCAGGATACAATATAAAACCTTCTGAAAAAAGTGTAATCATAAAAAAGCACAGAAGATTACACTAACAATTCAGAATGAATAGGCCCTTGCCATGAAAATCATGCTGGTGCTGAAAGAACATGTTCTTTTACAATAAGTTGGTGATGATTCATTATTTTACAAGAGAACTGGAGTAGGGATTACAATAATGGAATCAATGACAAAAGCTGTTCAGTTCCCATATTTATGTTTTGGCTTTTTTTAATCAGCAGTGAAATAACATAACCCTAGGGTTAAGTCTAGTACCAGAAGAGCTCTTGAAGTCTCCAGCTGATCACATTATGTGAGATGACAACAAAGACTGAGTGATGTTTTCAAGAAGAAAGTATGGATACATTTTTTAAAAAGTGGACAATTGGTTGGCTTTGCTGTAAGATTACTATTCTATAAGTATGTTAGTAGCAAAAGAAAGTCCAGGGAGAGTCTCCATCCCCGGCTAGATGCAGGAGAAAATTTGGTAACAAGGATGAGGAGAAGGCCGAGGTGCTTAATGCCTCTTTTGCCTCAGTCTTTAATAACAAGGTTAGTTGTATTGATGAAATCCAGCCTCCACAGCCAGAATACAGAGAATGGGAGAACAATCCCCCTGCAATCCAGGAGACAGTCAGTGAACTGCTGCATCACATAGACATACACAAGTCTATGGGACCGGATGGGATACACCCGGGGTCCTGAAGGAGCTGACTGGGGTGCTCGCCAAGCTGCTTTCCATCATTTCCCAGCAGTCCTGGCTGACCGGGGAGGTCCCGACTGATTGGAAATTGGCCAATGTGACACCCATATATAAGAAGGGTTGGAAGGATGATCTGGGAAATTACAGGCCTGTCAGCTTGACTTTGGTGCCCGGGAAGCTGATGGAGCAGCTCATCCTAAACACCATCATGCAACACATGAGGGACAACCAGATGCTCAGGCCCAGTCAGCATGGGTTTATGAAAGGCAGGTCCTGCTTGACAAACCTGATCTCCTTCTATGACAGAGCGACCTGCTTATTGGATGAGGGAAAGGCTGTGGATGTAATTTACCTTGACTTTAGCAAGGCTTTTGACACCGTTTCCCACAACATTCTCCTGGAAAAAATGACTGCTCGAGGTTTGGACAATCGCACACTTTGCTGGGTTAAAAACTGTCTGGATGGCCGGGCCCAAAGAGTTGTGGTGAACAGAGTTAAAGCCGGTTGGTGGCCGGTCACGAGTGGTGTCCCCCAGGGCTCGGTTTTGGGGCCACTCCTGTTTAACATCTTTATTGATGATCTAGATGAGGGGATCGAGTGCACCCTCAGTCAGTTTGCAGATGACACCAAGTTGGGTGGGAGTGTTGATCTGCTCGAGGGTAGGGAGGCTCTGCAGAGAGACCTGGACAGGCTGGAGCCATGGGCTGAGGCCAACTGGAGGAGTTTCCATAAGGCCAAATGCCGGGGGCTGCCCTTGGGCCACGACAACCCCCAGCAGCGCTACAGGCTTGGGCAGGAGTGGCTGGAGAGCTGCCAGTCAGAGAGGGACCTGGGGGTGTTGATTGACAGCCAGCTGAACAGGAGCCAGCAGTGTGCCCAGGTGGCCAAGAAGGCCAATGGCATCCTGGCTTGTGTCAGCAATAGCGTGGCCAGCAGGGACAGGGAAGGGATCTTACCCCTGTCCTCAGCACTGGTGAGGCCGCCCCTCGATTCCTGTGTTCAGTTTTGGGCCCCTCACTCCAAAAAGGACATTGAATGACTCGAGCGTGTCCAGAGAAGGGCAACGAAGCTGGTGCAGGGTCTGGAGCACAGGTCGTACGAGGAGCGAGGAGCGGCTGAGGGAACTGGGGGTGTTTAGTCTGGAGAAGAGGAGGCTGAGGGGAGACCTCATCGCCCTCTACAGCTCCCTGAAAGGAGGTTGCAGAGAGCTGGGGATGAGTCTCTTTAACCAAGTAATACGTGATAGGACAAGAGGTAATGGCCTCAAATTGCACCAGGGAAGGTTTACACTAGGTGTCAGGAAGTATTTCTTTCCAGAAGGGGTTGTTAGGCATTGGAATGAGCTGCCCGGGGAGGTGGTGGAGTCCCCATCCCTGGAGGTGTTCAAGAGTAGGGTCGATTTGGAGCTTAAGGATATGCTGTAGGTGGGAACTGTGCTAGGCAAACGGTTGGACTAGATGATCTCCAGGGTCCTTTCCAACCTAGATAATTCTGTGATTACAGAAATATAGAAATTACCAGCTCTCCCTCAGGGTTCTGGCAGATAGATCATGCACAGATCACATAGACACCTTAAAGGAGGTAGCCAAAAGCAGTTTCTGCTATTCACATGCACACTGTACTTCAGAAACATTCGTTTGGGTGATGGCAAAGAAAGCACATGATGTGTGCATGACCTCACAGTACACCACAGAAACTTTGCTCCTGAGTGTAGTGAGCTGAACAGTTTTAACATCCTGAGCTTTCAAGTCATCAAAACTCTTTTAAAAAACCTGCTACTTTGTGTGTTTCAAGCTAAGAAACTTGCTCAGATGTGTCTCAGAATTGTTCCAAATAACATTTTCCTCTTGTCTTTATTTATGCACTGAATAAACATATTCTCATATATTACAATGTACAAACAAACCTACTGATTTCATAGAACTTTGCTATAGTGCTAGAGAGGATACTGAACCATAAGAAATGTGAGGAAAAGGGGTCTGTGGATAAAGTCAATGCTGTCTTACTTAGAAAATAAGGTAAGAATGACGGTACATCATCAGTCTAAAGGCTGACTTCAGTGGAGGCTAGTAGTGGATGCTTCACCAAAACCCTGGCAAGTACAGGGTAACACTTTCACTGGCACATTGTGTTAAATTCCAACAATCTGTTTCAGGACCTTTATAAGCCAAAACTTTATCTGGACCATCATGTTTCAAGATTATATCCAATTGTTTTTGAATATGTTGGGAGTTTTGACATTCACAGAACCTTTTGGAAATAAGCTCCACAATTTAAAAAAACAAAAAAACAAAAAAACAAACAAAAAAAAAACCACACACAAAAAAACACAAAAAAAAAAAAAAAACCAACCAACCCAAAAAAGCTCATTCTCTTAGTGTGCATGTCCCAGGGATTTAATACATTTATAGGCTGCATAAATGTGTTTGTTTCTTGAGGTGCAACAAAGCTTGGGAACAGCTGAATGAAGGTAAAGCAAATGTAACTTGCACTAGTGCTAGTGAGGTTACACCTTTGTACTGCAGTTTGTGCCTTTTTGCCTGCAGTTTGCTTCTTGTGAGATTGTGATGGGTTTCAGAAAAAATCAGCTTGATAAGAAATCTCTGTACATAGTTCAAGACAGGTTTTCAGTTATTGCAGGTTTGACATGATGAGGACTAAATTAAGCCGAAAAAGTACTAATTTAAAATTTTCTTTAGATGATCTTTTACTTAAGCAAGAATTCCCACTTTTTAAAATCATTTGTATGTTTTGGAATAGGCTTATGGACAAATTGATTCACAATCCTTTGTTGGCTTTCCATCTCAAGTTGCAAAATCTTTATGGAGGAAACAAGTGTCTAAAACTTGGCTACCACAATCTTTCCCTCTGCCACTAACATGTAAGAGGTGATCTGGTTAACATCATCTTGAGTCTGATTTGACCACTGAGGACAAAAAACATCTGGGTTACTCTAGGAGGCCTTTGGTCAGAGTCCAGCAATATACTCATAGCCAGATGCCTTACCTACTTCGTAGACCATGACTAATGAATAAATGTTAACCTTCAGTCTCATTGGGTTCAACAGTTCCCAATCAGCTGGGGGATGCTACCAAAAACTTTGTTCACACTAAATATTTGATGACACTCAAAGGATGACTTATTTTCTCCTCACTAGGATACATGGAGAAGATCACTGAGCTACATAAAGGATAAAAGCTGTGAAAGCCTTGTTGCCTAGTGCTTAGCTGTGCACAGATAGGCAGAAGGCTCAGACTGAAAATAGTAGCTACACATAGTAGCTCTATCTATGCTAGCAAGTTTAAAATCACCAAGGAGTGTTCCCCATCACTGGATCTGGACTTATTCAGTTGACCTGGTACAGTTTTGGCTTAGGCCAATTAGCAGTAATTCCTGGACATAGTTTGTCAGCTAGCAAGTACAAGAAACCACTCCTAATATCAGTCTAGATGTATCTATCATATTTGTCAGGGTAGAACTGCTTATACATGACACACAAGGTTATTCTGTACCTTGGTATCAGAGAGAAATCAAAGATTAATTCAGTTTTCTAATACAGATGGAGCATTAGCATGTAAGCTTGCAACTTGTACTTATTCAGGCTCCCCCTCAGACTGTTAATGCCTTTAGAAAAAAAGTCTGGGAGAATCAGGTATTTTTTATGAATGCTGGAGAGTGATTTAGCTCACTCTGAAGCTGGCATCTGGTGACTGGTTGACGAGCTAGTTAGCTCTTGGTTGTATTGACTAGATCTTCATTCACTACTATGGGAGCATAAAGATCTACATATAGACACCTACATTTATATATAAAGACTGGAATCTGAATTCTGTCTTCCTGTCTGTAAAATTTGGTGACACCATTATGGTGATTTTCTTCTGACCCTTGCTAATCTTTGTCATCAGAGCTGCCTGTTATTATTATGCTGAGAGGAGTTCAAATTTCTGTGTGTTTCAACAAGACACACTTGCCATCTTTTGAAGAAGTTTCTTAGCAATTTTAACTTTTCATCACAGCCATTCCTGTTAAATTTGTATCTGCATATTTAGCTTAGCAGAGAGACTCCAGGATGTTCAGTGGCAGTTCAAAATGTCTGGTTTTCTAAATAAATAGAAAATTGATTGCAAATACATTTCTGCAAGAGGGGTTACTTGAGAGATCAACTGCATTAAAGGCTAATATTCTTAATGACATTTTTGTGCCACAGCTAATTAAATTTAAAATAACATTCCATGCCCTAAGGAAAATGTGCATTAACGTTTTGGTCTGTGGTACAGGTGGAAAGAACTCCTATTTCATACTTTCCACATACAGCACTGACTGTAATGCAAACGGTACAATATTATCCTGGAACAGTGAAAGGAATTCCATGGGAAATATAACTTCATGAGGCATTTTACCTGAGGCCGAACTCATAATCTCCTCCACTGATACAAACTGTTCTCATTTTGTACTGTACTGTTTCATATGAGGCATCTAATCTGCATTTCCAGTGCTTTTCTCAGGGGAAGGCCTAACTCTGATACACTGAAATATAAAACAAAACAGCCCGGAAATGTATAATCTGTCTGTAGAGCTAATGAAGGTATTTTTCTTAATATGAATGCCATAAAACATTAAAGTGTCCTCATTTGTCTAACCTTCTATACCATAAGCTCCCCAGATATATTCCTCCCACTAGAAAGAGAGTTTAAAGCCTCTAAAGTGCAAATAAAATGTGAATCCAGTAAAGTCAGTAACTACACTATTTTTTTATTATGTGAAAATTGGTCCTTCTATCTATAATAAATTCTTTGTTTCTTTCTGGTTTTAAACCAGCAGTATTTTCATCCTAAATTCTCCAGTGATAGCAATGATAAATGAAATCTGCAGTTAATCCATATATAATTTAAAATACAATCTTCATAGAACAATTTTTTCTAATACCATCGTGTCACTGTGTCCCAGTCCTAAGGAAAGGTATCATTGTTACAGATGAAAAGCATGTTTATTATTACTGGCCATTTTTCACCCAAGTCTCAGTTCCCAAAAGATCATGTTTCTTCTGGTTGTTTTCATACTATGATTAGGAGAAAATAAGTAAGTACATATGAGACCTCTGAGCTGGACACATACAAGATGGAAGTAGACTGTTTATCTGATGGCGGGTAATTTATCTGATAATTGTGGTTAAATCTGAAAGTAGAATTTGTATATTCATATATGATGAATTTGCAAAAATGTAAATGTGTAACTGTTAAATGTTAAGGTAGAAAACTAGGCACACATGGTGGGGTTGACTCTAGCTGGACACCAGGTGCCCACCAAATCTGTTCTATCACTCCTCCTCCTGAGCTGGACAGGGAAGAGAAAATATAGGAAAAGGATTGTGTGTTGAGATAGGGACAGGGAGAGATCACTCAGCAATTACCATCACAGGCAACTTGAGGGAAAAATAATTTAGTATTAATCAAATCAGAGTAGGATAATGAGAAATAAAAACCTAAATCTTAGAACACCTTCCCTCCACCCCTCCCTTCTTCTGGGCTTAACTTTTACTCCCAATTTCTCTACCTCCTCCCCCACAGCGGTAGAGGGGACAGAGAATGGGGGTTGTGGTCAGTTCATCACACATTGTCTCTGCTGCTCCTTCCTCCTCAGGGGGAGGACTCCTCACACTCTTCCCTTGCTCCAGTGGGGCTCCCTTCCATGGGAGACAGTCCTCCATGAACTTCTCCAACATGGGTCCTTCCCATGGGTTGCAGTTCTCCACAAACTGCTCCAGTGTGGTCCCTTCTACATGGGGCAGTCATTCAGAAACAGAATGGGTCCCCCACAGGGTCACAAGTCCTGCCAGCAAACCTGCTCCACTGTGGTCTTCTCTCTCCATGGGTCCACAGGTCCTGCCAGAAGCCTGCTCCAGCACAGGCTTCCCATAGGGTCACAACCTCCTTTGGACATCCACCTGCTCCACCGTGGGGTCCTCCACAGGCTGCAGGTGGATCTCTGCTCTACCGTTAACCTCCATGAGCTACAGGGGCACAGCTGCCTCACCATGACCTTCACCACAAGCTGCAGGGGAATCTCTGTTCCAGAACCTGGAGCACCTCCTCCTCCTCCTTCTTCACTGACCTTGATGTCTGCAGAGTTGTTTCTTTCACATATTCTCACTCCTCTCTTTGGCTGCAGTAGTGTAGATTTTTTTTCCCCTTTCTTAAATATGTTGTCACAGAGGTTCTAATATCAGCACTGATGGGCTCAGCCCTGGCCAGCAGTGGGTCCATCTCGGAGCCGGCTGGCATTGGCTCTATCGGATATAGGAGAAGCTTCTAACAGCTTCTCACGGAAGCCACCCCTGTAGCCCCTACCAAAACCTCGAATTTTTCACAGGATCATCCGTCTCTCTGAATAAAAATTTGCATGAACTTTAGTTTTTATAGTCAATCTTTTGTTTTGTTTTGTTTTTCAGGGTTCTAGAATATATAGGATTTTAAACACAATGACAGCAGGCCCATTGGCCACAGCTGTCACAGCTATGAAGGAGATGCATTTCATTATGGAGTGCTGCAGCATCCTGGCAAGTTCTTCTTTTAACAATATATTTCCAAGTATGATATACTGAATAGCTGCTTATGTAGGACTTGATTCTAACTGCAATCATACAACTGTAAGATTAGAGTAATTCCACTGAAGTAAATGAGCTGAAAGACCTCTTTTCTGATCTCACTCAAAATAGTTATTCACTAAAAAAATTTTGAATTTACGTCCAGGCAAGAGAATTAGTCCTGTTCAGTCTCTGTGGTTTTTTTTTTAACCTTGGGACATCATTTACCACAGTGTGAGACGGAAGCCAGAGGTTTGCATTCTGATACAATAGAGTGATATGGCTCTGTATCACTTGGTATTAGAAATGCTTTACAGAATAGGTACTTCTGGGAGCTGTGCCTGCCCTGGCTGGGTGAAAGGCTATCTTTGCCAGTTGTGCCACACACACCTTCTCAAAAGGTGCAGTGTCAGGTCTTTGGGTCTAACTTTTGACATTTTGTTCTGCCACAAAGCTGTATCAATCAAGTTAAACCTAGCACCTGCAACATAATAAAGTACCTAAGGATGTTCCTGTGAACAGTGGTATGCCAAAGGGTCACTGCATCATTGGTATTCTCTGGTTATCATATGTGTAATTTCTGGAGCACCAAACAGACTCTCCATGTGAAAAAAGCATATCCTGATGTTACAGTTTTGACATATTTACCCATGGTTCATGTGGATAATTAAATATTCATGGCCAAAAAAAATGCCTTTTGCAGACTTGTGCTTGTAAGAGAGCTGTTTCAAAACACATGGTTTTAATATTAATTATACATATATGAAACTAGAAGTTAAAAAAAAAAATCCCAGATATATTCTGACAAGATTTATTGTTCTTGTGTCAAGTCTGATAGGAATGGCTTTCAGCTTTCATTCACCTGTGATCATGAATTACAGCAGATCTATTTGTGGACTGTACCTCAGCTGTGCCATTACTATTCTACCAATTTGGAAGAGTTTCCAACTTACCTAGATTTGACTGAAAGACAGAATGGTGGTGTGCTTAATATCCTCTTGGTGGACAACTTTTTTTAACTGCATTGATCTTATTACAATTCATGTTAAAAATCTGGACAATCAGGTCCATCTTTATTTTTCTCATCCACCAGCTCTCAAGAACTAGCAGAGGTGTTACTTCTTACTGCCATGATGAGAGAGGAGGGGCCAGGTGCTGCCACCACTGAGAGCACCTCCCTGGGCAAGGTCGAGTGCACTGCAGAGGGGCCAGCCTCCTCAGATGGAGGTTTTTAGCCTCTCTGTCCCATTAACTAACTGTGTGGTCTGTGAAGGAATAACATCCTAGGAAGCCAGCAGGGTGCCCCAAAGACATGGAAGCTCACAGCAGGGACACTCTCAGTGACACTCCAAGGTTTTTTTCAAAGAAAAAAAGATCTCTGGAAAAAAGAACCACTTCACTCAAAATCCAATTATTTTTTTTTTAAAAAGAAGGGTTCTAATGATATATTTTCAAACAGCAGGAGCTTAAAGTGATCTCAGCATGTTCAGCAACAAGAACTAAAAAGCAATGATGTGTCATTACAGTGCTGGCTGAAGTTTAAGCTCCCTCGTGCTAACAAGACGTTTTCTCCATTCCTCCTACTGCTTCTCCTCTCACATGGTGATCTCAGTGCTTTTGCCCTTCTCCCCTCCTTGTGCTTCTGTGCCTGTCAAGCTTGTCATTGTCTTTTTCAATTGTGCTCCCAGTTAGCTCACTTCTGCCTAAGCATAAGGCCAACAGATAGAAAAAAAAGACGTCGTTGCACTGATGTTCTACCCCAAGTCATAATGGCAACAAAATCATGAAAAAAAATTAGTTGTAACATGGTTTGCTCCGTGACTTCCCTAAAGTTTTGCAGAATGACCATGTCTAGGGAAAACTCAGGTGAGACTAACACTACATTCTTTGGTGGCCACATAGTTCACAGGCTAACAGCCTGAAGCTACCTGATTATTAGACCAAGAAGAAACCTTTCCAATACAAATACTCCTTCACCTATTATTTCATGTTCTGTGTAAATAGTGTAAGCTGCATAGAGGGTTGTGTTTCCACTGCAGGTATGTAAAGAAATTAACTGAATGTTGTCATAATTCACAGGCAGGACAGAATTTAGGAATAGAAATAGGAAGGATAGAGTTGCTTGCAGGCTGGTATGGTAGATTGTTAAAGACATAGACATTTTTAATGTGGAAGAGAAGACATTTCAGCCTTTTCCATGACAGATATCACTCAGCACAGTTATGTTATAAATGGCGATGAAGAAAAATATGTAGAAAAGTACATGCTTATGGTTTTGTTCAGGCATACACAAAAATGTAGAGACGTTTTAAAATTCAAGGACTTTTAGTGATAAAAGAAGATATCTAGAGCGGAAAGCTGAAGTCCTTAAACTCTGGTTACAATGACTGCTAGAGTAGACCCTCCAATCCTTTCTAAGCCCATGATGTCTGACCATGTGAGCTGAAGACACAGATGCATTGGCCAGGCAGATATTTTAACTCCAAGACATGCAAAAAACCTGATATCCCAACCAATCTCTTTTTTCAACAAGACAGAAGCTGGGAAGGAAAAACTCCTTTTAACTCCCTATTTGAGATTGTTTCCTTGTCTAAGAACTGACATTTCAGGCCTATGTGAATGATACCAAAGAGAAATTGTTCTGCAAATTATAAGTTTATAAAAAGAATAATTCCATAGTTCATAATATTTGCACAGTTTGAATGATTCACCTGACCCTTGAAGCCTCTGCATAATCATTAGGCTATGGCTTCATGAAAACCCCGAAGAGACCTTTGTGAATTCTCTTACAACCCTGAGTACTAGGCATATATAAATATATGTCTATATGGGCCCAACCCTTGTAAGAAAGAGTGATATTTAAATTTCATATAAGCTCTGGAAATATTTCCCTTTGACAAAATGGACAGTAGATATTTATTAAAGATTATAGAATCTATGTTCTTATTTTTTCTATGTCATACACCTCTCATGCTAACCATTCTATATTGCCCTCCATATCTTCCCCAAGAGCCACACTATGTTTTCTGCCCTACAATTAGCTGCTTCATTTATTGCAGGTGTGTTCCCTCCATCTGTTGCTGATAGCTCTACATATCTGTGGACTGCCACGGCTCTTGAGTTATATTACCTTTGCAGTTTTCATTGATGTAATGGAAAATATCTGTACCCATAAGCCCCTTCAACAATAGTTGTAAATCATGACTCAAGGTCTCCAGAACACCTGTACATCTGTGGCTAATCCCTTTATGGATTCAGATCTAACTTCTTAAACCAAAGTGTTATATAGTGCCAGCAGGACCTACCTACAGCTGGAGTTGTACACAGAGGATACACAATTAGAATGACCTGCAAACAAGTGCATCTGTCACTCTTCACAATGTTACTTTATTTCCACATTTCAAATAACAATCTCAATCTTTTCCCCAGATTTATGGTCTTCTCATGTGATATTAGTAGACTTCAAAGGAGAGAAAAATATGGGAAACATATTGCAGTGAATATTTGTCAGTCTACCTATCCATTTACAATGCATCAGGGAGCCATATATTTAGCAGCTTGAAACGACCACCAGGATTTAAAGGAAAAGCTTCATCACTTCTTCACTGATGACAGTTTAGACATTGGGATAGCATTTTCTAATTTTTGATAAATTTGCACTTTTCATCTGTGATGATGTGTTTTTGACAGTTTCATGAATTACAAGTACTTTTTAATTCTTCTAGGACTATTACTATAGCAGTGACCTTCTAAAGAGCCAAACGACTGAGAAAAAAGAAACCAGAAATGAACACAAAAATATCTTAGAAAGAAACAACAGAAAAACTAACTGCTAGCTGTGGATATGTAACAGAACAAATAAATGTAAAAAGAATAAAAAAGTTACAAGTTTTCCTACAAAATTATTAACAGAATTTCATGAAAGAGTAAACTTTTTCTTCGAAGTATTTTGTGAATGGATGACATGAAGACTGCAAGATAAAAACTTTCTGAAAATTATACACAGGGCCTCTGACCTTGCACTTTCAATGGTGCATTCAGTCAGCAATGTAACTTTGTGCTCCACTGATATCAGTGCAGATATTTGCGTAGACACCGAGGTCTTGTCCTTGTGCAGGAAAAATGGAGTGAGAGCAAAATCAGCTGCATGAAAAAAGACTTTGGAATGAGTGGAAAGCTTGCTGCTCTCACATCCTTCCATCTCCTCTCCTGACAAGAATGCTTAAGTGCTATGGAAATGCCACCCTGACATATTCTTAAATATCTATTTCAAAACTGAATTGTGAGAGTGACAGAGTAAAAGGCAAACCTGATTGTAATATGTAACTTGATTCTCTTGAATTTCTTTTTAAAAACCTCTAAATATGGGAAGAATATAGGTGTTCTTTTCAGAAAAAAAAAAAAAAATCTAATTTTTCTGTTTGTGTCTAAAAATCCCACTATTTGGTAGGTTTTTGAGATGCAGATGAGGGGGGGTTTTATTATTTGTGTAAACTGCAATATTAAATGCATAAAATACTTTTATGAGCTATGAAATACTGGGACTCCTGGATACTTTCTTGTTTGTAATAAGATAAAATAGGAATAACACCATTGACTTTAGTTTTATCAGACTGATACCATTATAATTAGCTTTCTCTGGTATTTCTCTCTCCTGCCATGATCTTTGTACATCAGGAGAGCTGACCTTTCAGTCCTGTCTGCCTTTTGGCCCATGTGTCTGGGTTTTCTCTGTTCTGAAGCCAACCAACCTCTGCCCTTGGGCAGATATGTATGCCCATTTCTCACCTATGTCTGAGACACATGGAATCAGAAACTGGGAGCATTCCTGAGTCCCACAGTATAGATGTTGCCATGGTGACTGAAGAGTCCAATATATAAAGTAGCTTTTTACAATGTTCATTGCCAAAAAAAAATTGAAAAAAAAAAAGAAAAAAACACATTGAAAAACCTTTGCAAATTTCTCTTCTTAGAAGGTCAGAATATCATATACTGTACCCTTCATTAATTGTACTGAGGAAATCAAGTGCGATGTTCCTTTATTTTTTTCCCTAAAAATGAAGTGTAGCCATGATTCCTTTATCATCCTCTACAATTATTAAAACTTCGACAAATCTATCTGAAACTCAATGCTTTAAACATTTGAATTGACCTTCTCTTTTCTTTTCACCATGTTCCTCGAACTACTTTTATTCTTTCATTCTCTGCTGCACATCTTCCATTTTCAGGTTTTTGCCAAATGCCCTTATATGTGAACTATAGTTCTAATTCTATATAAATCTCTGTCAGAGTTGAAGATAAAGTATCAAGAATAGGTTGGATTTATCTGAATTAATTTTCACTTCTAAAGTGTTTATGTGCAAACTAATCAGATTTATTAAAAACATTTTTTTTTCAAGCACAGGAGTAATTGCTTCATTACTACTGTTCCTGACATCATTAGTGAAAAATCAGTATATACATAGCTGAGGAACACAGAAAAATAAATGGTTTTAACATTACTGTTATGGGAAAAACATTACATTATATATAAAATATAAGGCTTCTAAGGAAACCTAAGTCTAAAACCTCACACAAATGATACTTTAAAAAGAACTACATTCCCTGTGAATATTGGTTAAAATATGCAACAAATGCAAATCAAATAAATGTACAGACTGCATCTATGTTACCAAATTGAACACCACAGGGAAGCCAGGCTAAGCCCTAGTACCTGTATCTGGCTTAACTCTTCCTGTACTCCTTAGTGTCATTTTGGTTCAAGAAAGCTAGCAGGATCAGGGATAGTGCCTGGGCAAAGGTTAGGACCAGCTATGGGCTAGGGACTGTTAATAAATAAGCAGCTTGGAATAAACATGTGGTGTTGGAGGATAAGTGATCTCATCTGGGTGCACACATGCCAGAGAACAATCCCTGTCCTGCTTTATTTACCAGGAGAAATACAACTTGGGTTCACCTGTTGTGAAATTCCCTTTTGAAATCCTGTACTGTAGCAAATTATTTTACAGATAGGAAAGTTCATTAAGACGGAAGCTCAAAGAAATATTCCACCACACATACAGAAAGAGGATGCCAGACACATAAACATGATCAGTTGGCTCTGAGGATTGTTCCTCTTTAAGAGACAGAATCATGACACGTAACCCATGTGAACAGTTAATATGCTGAGATTTAGGCTTTTTATATTCTTCAGTGAACTACTTTTTTCTATTTTACAGTCAATCATTTGGAGAAAAGTTTCAGATTTAAAAATAATAAATTCACAAAGGAAGAATTTTAAAACTGTTTACAGAGTCAGAAAATTTGGTGTTGTGCATTGTTCTTAGTTCCTTAATATATATTATTCCTTTTACTAGACTGGAAAACACCAGACTGGACAGCATTTAGCACTTTTAGGGATAATCAAAAAGTTTCACACACTCTGTTATACTGAACTCTCATTTTTTCTGAGGAATCGATGACAGACACCTGATAAAAGCAAACTACTGACTTTTAAGTTGCCTATATCTCAAAAGCAGATGGCAAATTTGACACAGATGATCTCTTGGTGGGTGTGGTTGCAAGGCCAAAGCAATGAAAGGGAATTCTGGTTTCTCAGTTAGAATAGTTCCAGACCTGTATGATGCTACTTAAAAATTATATCAAGAGTTGCCTTAGCACAATCAAATGGAAAAAAAACCCCACCATTTCTCAGTATGAATATCTCAGTAGAGGGGGAGAACGAGAAGGAAAGAAACATGATGTGTCAGTCTGCAAGCTTAGCACGTGAACTTTTTATCATACTCTACTTCAGCTGCAGGGTGCTAGTCCTCCGACGATTTAGGAATGAAACACTACAAAAGAATCACCCTGCTAATACATTGGAAGTTGTCATAGGAATCATAATTTATCCTTTACTTTGGTTGTTAAATGTAAGATGACTCACCCTTGATCACAGTCTTTCTTGCAACAATTCAAGTTTGGACTTAGCTTGATGAAAAAGAAAAAAAAAAAAAATCATATCCACTTTTAATTTGTCTGAACTTAATGATGTGGTAAGCGTGATATCTACCCCTCCCACAGGCAGATGATCCAAAGCTACTGAAAGTCACATGAGAATTTGGAAGCAAGGAGGGAAAGGTTCTGCATGTTCCCTTAGTATCTGCAGGCATCAGATCTCTAGCTGAGCTGGCCAAGCTACATTGTTTTCTTGCATTTCTGTCCTGGTGATTTCATTGTAGGATGCTTTAGGTGATTTCTGCCCGTGTAGTCTTTTGCTAAGATGTTCTTTCCACCAGTGAAGAACTGAACAATTGACTCAGGGTTAAAAAGACTACCAGGCATCAGGCCACTGAGAATTAAATGTTGCAACATAGAATAATATTGAAGATTTCCAAGGAACTAGGACTAAATAGCATCCAAGATATCACTGCTGGAAATAATGGGGAATGCTGAAACAAAATCTTTGGAGAAGTCCAAAGAGCATCAAGTTGCCTCTTGGTTTAATAAAGAGAACAAGCAATTTCATTATGTTTCCATTTATTTTCATTTATGTTTTAGAAATATATTAAAATATGATTGAATCTGACAGATTCTGGTGCAGGAAACTATTTGTACACAGGTTGGTATAATGACAATAAGCCACAGCTGCACTGATTTTTTTCAGAGCAACCAAATGAATCATTTGATGGGAATGGTAGAATGAGATGGGACTAAGAAAATATTTTGAGATTGCATTTTTTCTGCTTTTAATAAAACTGTATTTTATAGAATTAATTCCTCATTACTTGTTAACTAGAAATAGAATACAGTATTTTCTGACTTGAATAAGAGAAAACGGCGATCAATTATAGAAAAAGTTATCTTTAGCATATTTTCTCTCTTTATGACACATATACATTAAAATATGTTTTTCTGACTTTAATGATAATTGAATTGGTTATCTCAGAATTAGGTTAAACTTGATTTTATGTTGAATTCATTTTTCATAGGTTTTATTAAATTAATTTTTCAGTGTTGTCATTAATTTCTCAAAAATGCAAGGAATAAAATAAGTTAATATCTTGTTCTTCACTGAATAAGGTTAACTACACAGAAGAAAAAAGGCAGTAGCAATGTCATCTTCCTCCTTTTCCCCTCTCATATTTTGATATGTTTCTATCAGTCCCCTATAAGTCAGATCTTACTGGATTGTATAACAGCCTGGGCAATAGCTCACAATCTGTACTGATTTCCTGTATCTTGGCAATCAGTTTTCTTTCGTTGTTTCTTTCTTAACATTGCTTTTGAGAAAGAACATGACTGTATGATGCTTATTTACATGATGCTATTAATCTTCAAACAAAACTGAAAGGTGCTAGAGAGAAAGTTCAAGCACTGAGGGCTTATTCCACCTCACAAAACTTGTGTGGACCTCAAGGACATCCAGACATGGATATTTGAAAAGTCAGTTGAAGTTTAGAGATCAGCCTCTTCTTGTGGATACAGATAGTTCCAGTAATGAGGGGTAAAGTAATTCAAGCTCCTAGTGACTAAGGTAGTCTGTGAGATATTTTTTGGAGAGAGGAATTATTTTTTACATTAATTCCCAGTACCAACCGTAGCTGATGCTTTCCAAAATCACGTTGGAATGTTGCCTAGCAATCTCCTGCCTTTGCTTTATAGATTCCACTCAAGAGCTAAAGTATATACTTGAAATTGTACTACAATAAATATTTTACTAGTACCTTATTTAGACACTGAAGGAGATGCCAAAGTGGTCAACTTGTTCTCAGGGATACTGTATCCCCTGCTTTTCCTACTGCTTTACAAATCAGTTCAGATCACCTTTCTTCTACGAATAATATGAACAAACCTATGAAGCATCCTCAGAGGTTACATTTCCTTAACAGTGTTGATAATATCAACAAAACATTGCTCCAAGACTCAGTCAGCACTGAGAAAACAGTATCTGTGGATGTCACAAGAGATCATTTTACATTTTCAAGGCACTGGTAAAAAATTCAGTGGGAGACAGTAGATGCTGCAGTGCATTAAAATTGTAAGTCAATAGAAGGAAAATATCAGTATAAGTCTTTAGAAAACATATTATTCTGGCCCGTGATAAATGTAAAACAATGCTGCCTCAGATCTATGGCGATTACAAAAGGATACAAAGACAATGTGGTGATGATAATGACAAAGTAAGCTAAAACACAATCATGCAGTAACTAGGGAATGCAACCATATTATCTGATGTTCAGCCACTGCTTAGATGCCAAAGTCCCTATGTGTCACCCAGACTGTTTTCTCTTTAACCGTGGCCAAACATTTGATAATTTAAAACTTTTCCAGGTTGCTGTTAAAATTTCAATACTGAACCATTTAAAAGCCCCCAGTATAGGGACATTATTGATTCCATCCTCCAGAAGGCTGAGTTCAACTGTAACATCTTGAGGTCAGTGTCAGTGATATTAATGATAAACTCCCTCTTGTCAAGGTAGGAGCACCTTTTCTTAGAGGTCCTGTCCAAGGTGTTTTAACCCTGGGGTCTCAATGTTCTGCCCACTACGGCACAGGAGGACCAGGGCCCAAATGTGTTTTAATCCTCATACAGTCAGGTATTCTGGATAGGCACATTCTCCAGCTTTCTGTTGAAGCAAAGCCTTTGTTTTTACCATGATTATTTAAATAATCAGGCTAGAAGGAGAAGAAGCAAAAAAAAATACAGCTATTTTATGACAGAGAGTACTTGGCTTAAAGTCATTGGAACTCCACTCCTGATGACTAACATAAAACCCATAAATTTTCCAAATATAAATCCTCCCATCTGCATGCCCAAACCATGAGGACAGAGGCCTAGAGCTTTGTGGTGGATCTCCTAGAACCATGACTTAAGTGTCCCTTGCAACACTGTTGCTCTTCAGTAGGAAGGAACAGAGTGCTGCTCAGAGACTGACTCTTTCCCCTGTCCTGGGTCTCATGGGATTAATATCGTTAAAGTTATTTGACAAAAAGAGATTTCCTGAGGCTTGAGTCCTCAGAAATCAACTAAACATTCTGGACCCCAAGTGGATGGGCAGATTTAATTTTTGGTCTGTAACAGGAACTCATGCCCAGGGAAGGAAGGGAGCTCATGCTTCTGGATCAGCTTCACACTCTTTTACCTCTCCTCACTAACAGTCTGTGAAACTCAGGTCCTTGACATGGGTCTGACCTTTCTGCTGGGATAAACACATAGCTTAGGTTTTGCAGTGCCTAGAGACTCTGTGTGTGCATATATATATGTGAGTTGTGCATCACATGGTTTAATACAGAGGCTTTTTGAAAATCTTAAGTGTAAAATCTGTTCTAAAAGTATGGAAAATACTTGAAGTTAATAATTTGTTTCTCATAAGAATCATCTTAGCAGGTCATAGTGAAACAGGCCAATATATAAATAAAAACAAACACATGGCCCAACAATTTATTTATTTTTTTTAAAAAAAACAAACCTGCTTTAAATATGTGCATATTTTCACATGTCTGTGTGGAATTAATTCTGCAATGATTTTACATAAACAAGCATAAATTACAGTTAGCATTAATTCTAGAGTTCCTTTATGTAATGATAGCATGACTATGGGAAAAATTTGAACAGCAAACAAATCTGCTTTCTTGAATGGCTAGCAAATAAAAATTGCATTTGTTCATGGCTTTCTGTTCTCACAGAAAATAAGTGTATCGCTGAGAATTAAGTAAGAAAGAAAAAGATTAATCACAAATGGAAGTAATACATAAATCACTTCACCCGCTGTTCTCTTTCTGGTTCATTACTATTCTTGGCTACTTCCATGTTATTCAGCTTGTTCTGAACGCCAGCTAGTGCATTATGAAATCTCATCCTCCTAAGAGACTGAACATCCACAAAGAAGTGGAAAGAACAGAGGAAAAGGAGGAGAGAGAAGTATGTAAACTACAATCTGTAATGTACAATCAAAACTACTAAGAGCCAATTTTTGTCTTGGAAAATTATTCAAATATTTGTCCAAAAGTTAATAGCTCCTGTCAAAAATTTTTAATGGTACAGTGAATGATCTGACATCTTATTTTCAGGATTTTATTTTGCACTCTCCTGGGATTTTTTACCTTTGATCAGACTTTTGGGTGCAAAGTAACCAGGTGCAAAAACCTATGGTTTAATCACTCCTACAGGATAGAAAGTTTTTATAAGATAATTCAGAGCAAACCTGTGGAGAAGGACTTGAGGGTACTGGTTGTTGAAAAACTGACTATGAGATAGCAATGTGCACTCACAGCCCAGAAAGTCAACTGTATCCTGTGTTGCATCAAAAGAAGTGTGGTCAGCAGGTCAAGGGAGGGGATTCTCCCTGTCTACTCTGCCCTCATGAGACCCCACCTGGAGTACCGAGTCCAGCTCTGGGGCCTCCAACATAAGAAGGACATGGACCTTCTTGAGTGGGTCCAGAGGAGGCCACAAAGATGCTCAGGGGGCTGGAGAACCTCCCTTATGAGGGCAAGCTGAGAGATTTGGGGTTGTTCAGCCTGGAGAAGGCTCTGGAGACACTTTATAGTGGCCTTCCAGTACTTAAAGGGGGGTACAGGAAAGATGGGGAGGGACTCTTTATCAGGGAGTGTAGTGATAGGACAAGGGGTAATGGCTTTAAAATGAAAAAGGGAAGATTTAGATTAAGTATAAGGAAGAAAATCTTTGCTGTGAGGGTGGTGAGACATTGGCACAGGTTGCCCAGAGAAGCTGTGGCTGCCCCCTCCCTGGCAGTGTTCAAGGCCAGGTTGGACGGGGCTTTGAGCAACCTGGTCTAGTGGAAGGTGTCCCTGCCCATGGCAGGGGGATTGGATCTTTAAGGTCCCTTCCAACCCAAACCATTCTATAATTCTATGATTCTATGATAAAGTTAGCCACTAGTGCAGAGTTACAATTTCGTCATTCTGTTGCTTATAGACCTTGCTGAGGACTCTTGAATACATAGAATAAAAAGCCACTGTGTATCCATGTGAGGTATTCTGAAAGGAGCTTGGAGTTGTTTCATGGCTGAGAAGATAAAATCGTCCAAGCTTTTCAGCTGCTCCTGGCCTTATTACTAGCTTCTTGAAATAGAATTGGGAACTTTGAAAATAAAAAATCCTTCCTCATTCTAGATCTTTGGGAATTGTGGTTTTTCAACATCTTACAAGCAATTAGCCTTTTACACAGATACTGTAAAAATGTATGACTTTGAAGTTTCTGGGTCCCTGGTCAGCAGAGTACTTGTATATCTTCCTTGCTAAGTAGATGGATGACTTCTGATAAAAGTCTCTCTATCTTCAATGTACTAATTTATATGTGCTTACAGCAATCCAAGCTTTATGAAGTCTGTAGTTACTTAACATATTCATGTTACTCATATGCCAGAACTTCAACTCTGCCAATTCAGAGTTCATAACCTAGGGTTACCATAAAACAGAGCAGAAGTCAGAAGTCATTCTTTCACACAAAAAAAAAAAAAAAAAAAAAAAAAGTGGTATTTTTCACAAAATTTTATAGCTGAAATGTAATGTGGGAGTGAGGGTTGCTGATGAAAAAAAGAAGACTGGCCTTCAAAGTTCAGCCCCAGAAAGTTCAGTCATACAGGTTAAAGACAGGCCAGCTACTGGGAAATCCTCAAATTGTTTGTCTTTGTGAATAATATGCAAAATGGTCTACATTTTGTTGCTTCTTTGTATTGACTAATTTAAAGTTTGTAGCCATTGAACTGATACCATTAAAAAGGAAGACAACATGTCTGCGGCTTTAAAGAGGTGTCACCTCCTTTTACTCATACTTGATCAATTTTATCTCAATATGCTGTCTTTGGAACCAAAAAAGTTTATGAAGAATTCTGTGTGGGTGAAGATAAAAGATTACTGGACTTGAGATCTGCCATCTGGAATTAAACGAGAAATTTACCTTCAGAATTTCAAGAAAAGAAAAATAGCTAGTCTTTAAAGCAGAAAGTAAATCAAAATGCTTTTCAATTCTTGCTCCTATTTTTCCTTCCCTTCTCTCAGCTGGAAATGATAGTTCTAGTTTAACATCATCAATAACAAGAAAACATTGAGGGTTGGTTGGTCTTTTTCATGGTCTTTCCTTGTTAAAACAAACACACTTTGTTTGCTATAGTTAATAAGTATCAGCAAGTGACTTACATATAAATGTAGACTTACTCGATTTTCTTTCCATCTAAATTCTTTTGGCTCTTTTCAGAAGTCTCTGGGCCAATGGTAGAAACTCAAGAGAAAACGTTGGCTGGAAATGGACAGAGAGTAAGTTTCTACAGGGAAAAAAAATCTTTCATTCAATACAGTCATGTTTAGATAATTGTTTCCTGGAAAAATGCTGCTATTACTGTCATAAATTAACAGAACTCCATGATTATGAGTACATTCTCTGCTTCTGATAGCAGTCACAAGAAACTCAAGAGAGGAGATGTGTCTAGACGTTACTGGTGTACCGTTGAAATAAGCTGTGAGTATCAATGTAGTTCAGCCATCCTGAAAAGCAGTAGGTTAATAGCCCAAGAAATTCTTCTAGTTTGTCATAGTCCAGCTTTGCACAAGACTTGACCTGCTGAATATGATTTGAGGATACATGCCAGGATACACAGGTGAGGCATTTGTATGCATCATATCTGTAATATTGATGTAGGTTTAGCTGATTTGTTCTGTGCCCAGCAGGAGAAGTTTAGACACCAAGAAAACTCCAAGGTTGGGATACTAAAGCAAATTCTGGGATCTTCCAGAGTTCAGGCCCTGCTGAATGGATGCTCTGAGAGTCTGGGCATCTAAGTACCTTAGGAACCTAACCCTAGTCTGTTTTCCTTTCTCTAATCATGGTTTTATTTTGGTTTGTATTTTCTATTTGTCCTGCTATGATGTGACAGGGTAAATTACTCTCATAACCCAACACTGCAAGTCAGGTCCATATTCAAGCCAGTACAGTTCCATGTCTCCTACTGAGTTTCCACACACTCACCCTTTCTGAAAATAAATAAATTTATGTTGATAGATTTGGTTGTGCTTTTTAAATTTATTTTCCTCAAACTCCACTTCTATGTGGTGAAATGTCAGAACCATTTCATTCTGTGAGGGCTTTTTTAAATACATATTTTAAAAATATGACTGCCTAACTACAGTGAGAGAACAATGACCTTTTCCTTTCTTTCAGCACTGCGAGCAGCAAGCTCCTTTCAAATACTCTAGCATCCAAATACTGTGTTGCTCATTTCAAGTTAAGCATGTGCTTAAATGTATTACTGTAATCAGATGCAAATGATGAATCATTTTAGCACAGCTGTTCCTGAGCCAAGTTATTTATGAGCAAATAATATCCATGGCCTGGTACAAGGATAGTACAAGGATAGTACAAGGCCTGGTAAAGTCCATGTAATGAAACATTTATAAAATAGACGCAAGCAAAGTTAAGAAAAGATGACACACACACACAAAAAATTATTACTACTGTCACTCAGAGACAACAAGTTCTCTTGAATTCCTTGGTAGGACTTGAATGTAGACTAAATCTTAGCAAAGTTAGCTGAAGTTCTCTATGAGTTTTGTAAATTCTCCCTCCTTAGAACTCAGTTCTGTGCTGTTATCCAAGGTACCACAATGACTTATTTTTTTGTCACTTTTTTTGAAACAAGCAGCTTTCTAAAGTGTTTTGCCTCTATTTGAAGTCTTTATTTCTTTTTTTAATCATTACTTTCTAGTAACTGCATAGGGCCTGGATGCCATTGTGCTCGATACTGTGCTGAAGACAAAGACTCCTGTCCCCACGTGCTGATGCTGTCAGGCAGGTTGCATCTGAGCTGCTGACAGACTGAGGGGAAACATGATGGCATAACCTGGGATTTAGAGACAGCTACAACCTCATCACTAAACAAACCCCACGAATTACTAATTTCACTATCAGGAGAGCCATGAACATTATTTGAATTGTATCATTTCATTTCCCTCTCACCTAAAGAATAAGTAATCCCTGTCTCCATGTTAGAGTTGATATGGAAAGATTGAGGTGCTGATATGGGAAGGTTCAGAGGCAGCTTATAACACGTAGACAGTAAACATTCTGGTTCTAGTCCAGCCAGGAGCTTAAGAAACAAGTGTTTCCAGGAGTTATTCACTGTGTTGCCTTTTGTGGGTAACAAAGACTTTTAAAAATGGGAGTTGGGTCCTTGTAGTTAGATACATTCTCCAATGTCCCATTCCTTTCCAGCTGTTTAAATCCATATGAGAATTCTCAAAACACGTCCTACTCTGATCTAAATCTGACTATTGCAAGTGATCTCATAACCACTGTCAGGTTCTTTATTTGCAGACACAGTACAACATCTAACTGATGAAGTGAAGCACTTGACAGTATCAGTCAGGTGATTTCTCCACGAGGGACACAACAAACACAACCCAGCACAGATAAAACATTGCACTTAACTATGCAAACGGATGGAGGCTGGGTTGCTATGTTACAGGAAGAGTGTTTTGGTGTCATCCCAATAGAGGCTGGTTTTCAACTTTTTAAAGGCACATTTGCCTACTGCAGTAAAACACGCTAGCCTGAATACTGCCATGTTTCAATCAAATCACTTGCTAGAATGAACCCAGAATTCTAGGTGTTACAGCTTGCCTGAAAGCTGCACTCTCCTCCAGAGATAAAAACATTGATGATTAAAATACTGTTTAAATTCCCAGGCAAGTACAAGGGTAAGTGAAGAAGTGAAGATTGTAAGTAGCCTGAGGGAGTGTAGTGATAGGACAAGGGATAATGGCTTTAAACTGGAAGACAGTAGATTTAGGTTTAATATAAGGAAGAAAATCTTTGCTATGAGGGTGGTGAGACACTGGAACAGGTTTCCCAGGGAAGTGGTGGCTGCCCCCTCCCTGGCAGTGTTCAAGGCCAGGTTGGACGGGGCTTTGAGCAATCTGGTCTAGAAGAAAGTGTCTCTGCCCATGGCAGGGGGGTTGGAACTAGATGATCTTTAAGGTCCCTCCCAACCCAACCCATTCTATGATTCTATGATACTCTCCCTTGAAGACAAGGTGCTCTAGAGAAAGCACATGGTCCCTAGAGCCTGGAAGGGGACATGGTGACACTTTGTTTGCATTCATGGGTGGCAGTTTCCTGGAAGTTCTCCTGCTGCTCAGTAATAAATACTACCCCCAGGGATGAGAGTGAGGTTGAGCAGGGGCTCACTTAACTTTTCTGTCTGGTACTGCATGCATGTTGCTGCCAGTTATCTGAAACTTTTACCAGCATTGTCTATGGCAAGGAAATGTGAAGTTTTTGACAAGTTTTTTCAACTGATATCTGGATGTAGAGCTCATCTCTCATTTGAGATACAGTGAGTGATAGCAATCTCATCTAATGTTAGACATCTACAGTATAGCTTCTGAGACATCTGCCTTGGGATAGCCATCCACATTTGATGTATAGGCATTGGGAAGATGTGAGTGCTTCTGGGGAATGAATCATCCTATCTGGAAGTAAACAGCTAAAGTAGGTCAGATGAGTCACAGACTGGAATGCCTGCTTTCTCCCTGATGAGCGTAAGGAGTCTTGAATGAATAGCTCAGATGTAGACATCTGCACTGCACACATCTAGCTTTAGGTGAGGTGAAATGACTCCTGTTATTATGAGTCTGCAAAGTGTCAGGGCTGGATTTTCCAGTCTGTGAGATGTTCTGTGAAGTTCTGTTTTGATCCAAAACACAATTCAGTTCTGAAATTTACTGGTCATTTCTCTGAACTTTAGAAGAGAGGTCTGCCAGCTCCAGTGTTCAGAATGATATGAAACTCAGAGCATCCTCACCTTGATGAGCATCTACCTGCCTCAAATGGAAGAGTGACAGCCAGGTAAATAAAAAATGTTTAGTAAACATTTCTGTTATTATTGACTATTATTTGTGCTATAATAATCTTTAAGTACCTTGTCTCTATTTAGCTAGGCAGTGCCCAAACATGGCAGAGAAATTGTTCCTACCCTGAAAGCAAAGTTTACAGCAGCAGAGATATTGGGAGTAATGACAGAAGCCACAGAAATAAGGGCATCAAACACCCAGACAAGCAAGGATTACAGAATACCAGCTGCAAGAGAGTGTACATCTAATGTAGGTTTTCTGCACATGAAAATGTGAATTGTGCAGTACTGTTTTGTTTCAGGGGACCCTGGAGCTGCATCCAGACTTTCTGTACATCACTGCTTCTACAGAATTAATTGACACAATCCTTGTGATTTTGGGGTACCAACTATACCTTCCATAGTTATAGGTCAGAAAAAAATTCCATTTAACAAGCCATTTTTTATGTATTTGAAAATTCAGTGGAGGCATCTCACTTTATCACGCTGAATTACCAAAATAAGGAATAATGTCATCAAAGACTGCTAATACAGCAAGCCTGCTGAGTTCCAGCTGGTTGGTTACTGAGACAAAGAAAGACTGAGCATTACCAGATACTTTAATGAGCAGAAGCTTTAAAGGGAGATTTGACTTTGACAAATATGTCCTTTACATCAATAGCCTGGAATATTTTCAAAGAACCAAGGAAAAGTAAGAAATGAAGAAGGAGTTACAAAGTACTGGATTGAGTTATGTTTGCTCAGATGAAGCTACATTTCACAATCCCTGATATTTTCTGGGAATGATTTGTGAAATAAACTTCTCCGCATATTTGTATGCTTTATTTTTCTGCAAGGCCATCTTTTCATCAGCCACCTACACCCTTACCTCAGTGTCTTGTTACTTTTTAGCACACCAAAAAGATCTGTATGAATTCAGAGGATAATTTTATTTTACTTATATATAAATCATTATAATGTCATGGTTTGGGAGCATATTCATCTTTTTGACAAGTCCATGAAGCAGACACTTCGTGTTTCTGCTAGGTATATCAGCTTTGTATAAAAAACAAGAGTGGGTAAGTGGGTACAGGCTATTCAAACTTTTAACGCTATTTCACATTTTCTCTGTCAGAAACAGCATCATTAGAGAGAGAAAGAAATAGGACAGTCAGTAACAGTAGCCTTCTTTTTTTGGCCTGTGCATAGATAGCATAGGGTTCTGCCAACTTTGTATAGAAAAACATATGGCTTTTAAAGTTTTATAAGCTTATAGAGAATAATGAAAATATGCTGGTACTTTTAAAAAATCTGTAAACCACTAATAAATTCAAAAGTTGTATGAAAATATGAGGGTTGAAAAGTTTACTATGTTGCAGAAAGACACTTTTGACACGTTGCTCCTATTAAACTTCTATAATATTTAATTAGAAAGTTCTGGTTCATGTTTTCTATAACGAAGCTGAAGTTACATCACTGCACATGCAATGTAATAGTAACAGTAAAAAGATCCAGTAAAATAGATTAAGGAAGCTATTAACCATATTGTTATTTGTAATAATTTGTGACCGGTATTGTCTCACAAATAAGTGTAAACTGAAAAGTAGTTTAGCAGCACCTATGCCAGTCTTTGTTTTGGCACTAGCTGTGGGCTGGAGTCAACAGGGGCACTGGAGTAGATTCCGTAAAGGAAGTAAGCAGCTAATACATAACTAAATCCACTAGTATTTCCCCTTATAGGTACCTCCACACTGTACATACTGCCATGGCATTTGGGTTAGATTTTCAGATTTCCAGAACTTCCAAGCCATTCAGAATTCTACTTCTCAAGTTAGTACCCTTATATTGTCATATTATAGAGATGAGCACAAAACTGACACTTGTTTTCCAGTAGTGTTTAATGTCATCATATAAAAAATAGTCCTGGAAGCTGGAATCAAAATCTTTTCCTTCCCTTCCAAGTAACTTTATTTTAGGCCAAACAAAAATAACTTCTCATCAGATAAATCTTATCTTCTGTTGTTTATGTTGAACAACTTGGAGGTGACAGCAGACATGTTCATCTCATAGACAAGACTGGTGATTTGGATGAGAAATATGAGTTTGCATCTGAGTCTGCCACTGCTTATTCTCATCAGCAGTTTATCATACCAAAGGACTAGGTCTCACCCAGTACCAGCACCACCACAGATCTGTATTTTCATGCAGGACTGCTGGGCTATGTGTCCAAACTAGATGGAGGAGACTGTACACCAGGTGCAGTCCTGTCAGTACGGTTTCCAACAAGACAGTTTTAGAAATTTAGAAATTTGTTTGAGGCTGCTCACATAACTGCCTGTTCATGGAGTACCTAAGTTTGACCATGACCTCCATATCGTGGCCAAATATTTTCTGTAAGGTTCTGGATTCTGCTCCAGACACCTGATATCTAAAATGTAATTATTGGCAGCGCGTATCTTCTTCTTTGGAACGGGTCTTCTACGAACATCATACATGCATATATGTTACTATACATGAATAAAGATCAAGGATTTCTTCTTGCTAGGCACAGATAGGCATCCTAATTTTTTGAAGGAGAGAAGGCAGAGATTGAGAAGTATGGCCTGTACTGAAAATATATTTCCTTCTCTAATTTGCTAAAATTCTTCTGGTGTGTTGTTAAAATACTTGATATTAAAATAGCAGATGATTGTAATTTGTTCAATGAGTGGCTAAAACCTTTGTAAGAAACTGTCATGGAAATTAAGAAATACACATTCAAAGAGAATTAAAGTGATATACTACAAAACAGATTGGAAAAATATGTTTTCAAAGATCAGTTTCTAATTGCTGTTTCATAAAAATTTAATCCTACAATACAGAATAATATTGTGCCTTTTTCAACAGTGTGTGAAGGCTGTGAAAGCACTGGAAGAGGACTACTGGGCTAATAACAATCTAGTCTGACTTCCCTTTAATTTTAAGCTTAATGTTCTGAGAACAGGAACCCTGAGACATTGATTTCTTGAAAACAGGCTTTCCAAAGCTGTGCCTTTATGCTACTTCTCTCTTCACTTTTTTGAAAGGTAGAGAGAACAAGATATAAAAGTGGTGAATGTAAAGTTGGAAGCTATGATGAAAATATATTTTTCTATATCTTGTCTCTGCTTCTTCCACAGGTGAAGAAATTACCTGACACATTCTAAGTTTTCTTATTGCTTCTAAGTTTGTGAATAAAATATGCTTATAAAAAAAAAAAAAAAGAGAAAAAAAGATTTGTTAGCACTGCCTTTATGAAATTCTGTCTACCCAGTCACCTATGTGGCTTCATAAATTCTGGATGTGGAAGAAATTGCTGAATGAACATTTCAAGGACAGTATATTTCTGGGGTGACTGAGATGCTCTGGGGCTTGTACAATGACTTAAAAGCTGTATTTCCATTAAAATAAAATAAAATAAAATAAAATCCTCTATTTTCTTTCCATGCACAGGAAGAAGTTGCCATTATAAAGTAAAAGAGTAGACCTTGAAATTCTCTGAAAGCCACTAGAATAAAAATAACCACTAATTTCTGAAAAGGTATTTGTCTATCAGCTGCAAATGTCATATCTTATTCAAGACTGACAGTCATCTTGTGAAAACTGTTAAGTACCACAGAAGATGATACAAAGCAAACAACCATTTTCTTTATTCTTTTCTCTGTCCAACATAAGGGAGGAGAAAGCAAAAACACAGCAGAGGGATCTGACAGCAGACAGAGTGAATCATTATGGGATAATAGAACTCAGAGTTGAAAAGGTGTTAAATTATCTGATCTGTTCCTTTGCCAGGATTGGATTGTTTTCTAGACTGTATTCCCTGAAGATATTTCCAGGCTAGTTTTAGATTTCCATCGCAGGGCCACAGGCTTCAAAGTTCTCATTTAGAAAGACTACATACTTACATGAAAAAGAATACTTAGCAACAGTAAAAAAATAAAGCACTAAAAATCCAGAAGCCATTTGAGATGGTGCAAACTTTTATGTTTCACTACAGAAAACATGCAAAAAAAAAAGTGGAGGAATCCCTTTCTTTGAAATTCAAAATGTTTTAGGGCTGAGATCAGCTTAACTTTATCTGCATTTAGACACTTCAAAAAGCTTGTTCAAAGCTTTCGAAATGCCTGAAGAGTTTGAACACTGGCCACCCTGAGATATCTCTGTATCTCCCATGCATCAATACCTAGGTAGCATTTCATCAGGACTTTTCAAAGCTTACATATTGGAAATATGCTGACTACAATTGCCATTGATACTTGAATCCTCACACAGATTTTCCTTCTCAACTGTAACTGAAGCAAGACAGAAACTACATTAGAAGCTGATGATTCCATTATACCCTCTTGTTCAATGTTCCTTTGAAAATGTGGATACTGGTCACCAGAAGATAGTAGAAAAGTAGTTTGAGGTAGTGTGTGCTTCTACCTACATAACTGCTGGAACTGCAGTTCTTTTCATTGTCAGCCTCCTCTGTTGCAATGCTGAGTGTAAGGATGTGAATGCATGAGAAACTAAAGACCCATGGGAACCTTATTAACAGACGTCCATCACACTGACATCACTAAATATTGAAAGGATGAGTTAGGTACAACTGTGTTATTCTCCTTTGTTGAAGGAATAAAAGCACCTTACCTCATACAGCCTTTATATGAAGAATGCAAAAAGCCTCCATGAGATTCCTACCTTCTTTGTCCTTACCTATCACATCTCTATCCACTTGCAACAAAGAAGACTCTAAGCATTCATCATGTATGGCAAAAAAAACACCAACTTTTAGAGACTGCAAATGCATTGCAGACTAGACCAATAAGTAGAATCAGGGAGAAAGATCTGTCAAATACAACTATTTTTGAAACTCCAAAATATTAAAAAATATAATAGGTTAAAAAATATTAGGACCTATTTTAACACTGTAAACAACAATAAAAACTGTAGCATTCTTTTGAGAAATACAGGCGTTTAAACCTTCCTTTAGTGAGGAGAGATAGACCTTTGCTACTGATCAACTCTATTTAACTGAAGTACTTCCGAAAATAAAATATATGACCTCTGACTTTATAAAGCACATGTAAACTCATCTTGAAAAGTGCAAATTGGGAATGAGAACTAAATCCTGCTGTTTTACCAGGGCAGATTAGGATTATTCTTCCCAGGAAAGATGATGGCCAACAGGAAGACTGAATGCTGTAACTGTTTGCCAGTTAGATCAATCTCTCTGTGAGTGTGATATATTATCAGAATGTGCTCCAAGAAAAGATGAATCAGAAAAGTTATCAAAAATGCCTTAAGTAGGCAATTACATCTTTTATAAAATAAAAGTCTGTTTCTTGGTTAATGGTGACTGGAAAAATCTCCTTTATTTTACAAACCTTCTGATTTCAAATTGCCAGGTTCTTCCTAAATCCATATTTTTTATTTTATTTTTCTAAATAAATTTAACCTGAAACCTGAAAGTTGATCTTCAGACCTGAAAATGGCCTGGCTGTTTCCTACATAACCCCTTCCTCTTGATTTCTCTTTCAGATGCTTCTCCCAGATGGAGGAAGAGACGCAAGGTAGCTGGAGAGAGAAGCCCAGGTCACAGAACTCCCCCAAACCCCTTATGCTAAGGGAGGGCTACAGTCAGGCCCTGACTACTAGGTCTGGTCAGTGTTTCTCAGTGTGTCCTGGTCAATCACAGACAAATATTAGTCATTGTAGAAGTAGCTCCTTTATGTTTTGAAAACAGAAACCCTAAATTACAGATTATTACAATATTGGTCAGGATTAAATAGCAGTGCACACAATGTCGAGATCTTCAGGTGGTGTAAATTAGCACAACTCACTAGCCTTCAGTATTGCAACAGAGACAATCAGATCAGTATTTCAAGGTTCTGCAAGTGCCATACATTACACCACAAGATCGGTATTTCCAACAACTGTATTAAAAACTACCTAAAATCGTATTTCTTTTATTTGTAAGTATTCAGGAAAATACACTAAGTTCTGAAATAGGATATAATTTATTGATGATGAATTTGTTGCAAAGAACAAAAGATAAAAGAAATACCTTTCTAACTACATTTGCTTACAACATCTGAGACTAATTGACATATTAAAGGTAGCTGTTGAAGCAAGCAAAACTTGTTAGCATGAAATTACTTCCTCAAATAAAAGGTGCCAGTGTTAAGTAACAGGCGATAAAAGATAACTGTGCATAACAGCTTCAATATATTTTAGTTGGGGGCTGTAAGAGTCTGCATTTCCTGGGGAAGGAAAAATACCTCTATAGAGTAAAACAGGCTACAGTCAGCCTATGCAAAACACAACTGACAAGTGTTGATGAAGATTCATCATGTCTAGGCAATTACATTGAAATGACTCAGGAAGAAGTAATGAATTCTCCATGTGATAACTAAAAGTCACTGATATGTTTTCTTAAATTGCCTAAGATTCATCTCTTTTCTATATTAGACACAGGGTTTACTAGTTAGAAATGAACAGAAGAGGTATTTATTGCTGTGTAGAGTAATCAAAGGGCTATCAGCGGAAATTCCATCCTTATCTAGCTATTGTCACAATTTTTTTAATAAAAATTGAAGTATATTCCTTTATCCGAAGAATTTACAAAAATATTACTACAGATTTGGCATTTCCTAGGCTAATTGCTCTTGAAGGTTTGAAAAACTTTAAATAGAGGGTTTTTTTTTTAAAAAAAAAAAAGCAAAAACAACCAAAACACAACTGTGATTTTGGGCTCTTCTCCTCTCCCAGAATGCTATCACCAAATGCCAGAAGCATGCCATAGAAATATCAGCCTTGCACCAAGTCAGATGAAACCATGATTTATACCACCAGAATCTGCACAGCTAATCATATCATGAGGGGGTGTGCTGTGCTATATGTCAGGTCAGAGGAAGGGAGAACCATGTGCTCCAAAAAACAGAAAACCAGAGGCTCACATCCTGAGCCCGTTTTCTGTCTCGTCTTTCTGGAGGTTTTATCCAAAGGTGATATCTGTAACCTCTTCTCAGACCAGAGCATTTGAAAATTATGTTTTTAAATGTCATTAATCACCTAAATTAAGGATACATGAGCTATTTTCAAAAGCACCTAGAGGTTTGACTTGCACTAAAAGTCAGAAGACTTAGGTATGTGAAGCCAGAGACTTTATGCAACACCGGCATTCACTAAAATCAAAGGGCATCAAGTGTGTAAATACCCTGAAGCCCTTCTAAAGCTCCACAAGCTTTGTTGACCTCACAGAATTTTTTTCCATTTATGCCAGGTATTAATTTGACTCATTTGTCTGCATGCAACCTTCATGCTACAGGGAGTTTTTTAATGTGGCATAGTACCTACAACATCAGTTTAGAACAACAATTGAGATGCTAGGAGCTCTGAAATCACTGAGACCTTTGGTTTCAATAGGGAAAGAATATTTCTGCTGTACACTGCAGTAACACACATTTTATAAAGGGCAATAGACTGCCTTTCATGCCTCATGTTCATGCCTCACACATTTTATAAAGGGCAATAGACACACTTCCTCATGTACTGCAGGGACATTCTCAAAGTCATTAAGCTCTGCTTAAGTAGAACCCTACAATTACCAAAAAAACTCCAGGTAACACACCATTAAATGTTCTTCTTTCATAACAATATCTCTTTTTGCTCAACCCACCTTCCTCACTTTTACTGCCTAAAGATTACACAGCTAAATCATGCTCTGTGCTCAAAGGAAAAACACAGGCAGTTCCAGCTAAGTCATCATACCATCTAAAACCTTGAGTTCAGGATTAGCTGAATCAACACTGGAAATGCCTATTTCTCCCCACTAATTACTTACATGGCCTTCTTAGATTCAGACATCCATCTTTTAGCCACTTAAACTAGGGCAGATAAATTCTGCCCTAAGCAAATGTGCCTCCCTCAGTCTGTGACACATGCTCTTTGTTACCATCTTTCATTGAGTTTTGCTGCTAAAGCTTCAGCAGGGGGTCTAGAAATTATTTTGGCAACACTGACACCACACATGTGTATTACATAGCCAGTTGTCGTTAGTTTGACTTCTATTCACTTTGAAACTATGTTACAAATCATCTACATTTTATTAGACTTGGTCTCCAAAGAATGACATTTTTGCATACTAAATTTTCCATCAGCAGAGAAGAAAATACATAAGCAGAGACATTTAACTGTTGTTACCTCCCATAATCCCAGGCTCAGAAGCCTGAGAAACTTTTCATGATTTTCATTATGTTCCTGTCATTTCTTTTAAAGTTCTGTAATACAAACCAGCATTAAGACATCCAATAGACTTGAAAATAAGTGAAAAACTGTCTTTTACATGCACAGTTGGAGATAAAGTCCATAGATCCATCAAAGTCTACAGCTCCATACAGACTTATCCTGGACCTGAAATTTGGATCTGAATCTGAACGCAATACCTGGACCTTTTCTGCTTTAACAAACAAGACCAGGCTCTGAATCTAAATACATTCAGACCTGAAAACATATCTGGTCATCCATTTTGAATGGTCAGTCTAGATAGAAAGAAAATGATTCAGCAATAACAGAAAATCTTGTCTGTTTTTCAGAAACCGTTCTCTAAGACATTTGAGCTGACAAGTTATGCATAAGGATATGTCAGGGTTGCATATTGGAAAGAAGCATGGAGGTATCGAGCTTGCTTTGAAAAAGCTATCTCTTTGTCAAAGCAGAGTAGAGGCAGTAGCATGGACATGAGTGTAAAATAATTTGCCCTGCAGTTCCTCTAAAAGGTGAATTGACCCATGTTAATTTTTGTGTTGTCACAACCTGGATGCTTCTAACATAGCAGTTTGCTCAGGTGTCTATGAATAACACTGTGGTTGAGTATTAGCAATGCTTGGGGTTGCTGATGAATGAAGAAGAAAATAGAAACAACAAGGCCAAACCAACACTGGGCTCAGGCTTGAAGCATATAGAGGTGGGAAAGCTCAAATAAAGCAGTCATTCAGTTCCCATGAGAAAACTTGTAACAGTGCAAAAACTTCCAGTGGCTGAAATGAGACCTGTCCAGTGCTTTGCACAGGTATATCCAGCTCATGGTTATGCTGAAGGTTATGGTAGCTATAAAAAAAAAAAAAAAATAAAAAAAATTATATGATGGAAGAGTACAATAAGATAAAAAAGGATCTTAGGTTGAAATAGAATGTGTCAGTCAAAAATAAACAGATTCTAAATTGGATAACTGTCTTCCAGCAATGTCTCACTTAAATTACAGTTACAAATCTGAAAAAATATTTGAACTCAGTTTAATTACTGCAACACAGAAGTTCTGGCAAGGTATGGTCTTGTAGATAATTAAATGTGAAATGTGAGAAAGCTTAACAAAAATTTAAATATTAAGCTAACATAATTTTGTGTTTTGATTGCCTTTCTCCCTCTCAGAAGCATTTTTTGTGTCGCCCCCTAAGGCAGATGATTCAGAGCGTTCAGTGAGGAATCTCAGCTTTGTTGTTTAAGAGATTTTTTTTCCCACAATTTGCTATTCTTCTGTTTAAATAGAAAAGATAATGTTTTCAATCATGAAAAAAATGTTCTCACTGCCTCAGGATAGATTGGAGTAAGAAATGTTTGCACAGGGGAAGGCTTGTTTGCCTTTTTAGAGGGCTGGGTCAGCTTCCTGCGGGGCTATGCTGGGGTGCTGGGCGGGTGCAGGGGTGAAGCTGGCACATTGGCACTTCTTCAAGTATCCTGGTTGAGTCCCAGCCTTTTCACTGCTCCTGGTCACCCTTCTCACCACTGTCACCTAGGCACACACTGTGTGCTGAGTCGTAGTATGGGCTTGTGTTAATTTACTTCTCTGGTGTTTCTCTTGTCAGTATCACGAAAATGGAGATTTTGCTCCTGCCCCAACCTGTAAATCATGGCAAATGCTTCATTTTTGTCCAAACAGAGACTGAATGGTCATGCTACCGTCCAACACAACAGTGTGTTCATAGACATGTTGCACAGCACTATGGAAGGTTTACCTTTATTCTTGCTTTTAATTTCTTAACAATATCATACAAGTAGTTTTAGCAGCCCACACTCAGCTTCCTTTTCAGAGCCTTATGACTGCAACTGACATTTAGTCTTTCTGCGTTGAGAATGATTCATTTCCTATAGCCCACCTGCAGAGCAAGGATTAGTACTGTGAACACCACATATATGGCATTGCTCTGATGGATTATGAAATAGGGGAGAGAACGCAACTGGTTAGACTTGGATGCTTTCTTATGTGAGTTTGGGAACAGGGACTTGGTAATGGGTGGTTTGTGCCCCACAGACAGACTAAGGAGTAGGTAGTTGCTAAGGTTGGCACCCCATCTTCGCTACCTGCCTAACGCAAAAGAAGGACCTGCAGTCTTCTGGGACGAGAAGTTTGAACAGTCTTTCAGATGTAAGGCTATGGCTAATGAGGAAAAGTTCACTATAGAGTTTTCCATGAATCAGTGTGTCTTTTTCTTAATGGCTTCTTCAGCTGCAGAACAAGAATCCCACTAAACTAGGTAATATAGAAAGGCATTTCTAGGACATTTTTCACACATTTTTCTGCTCTGCAGGTGACCAGAGAAATCCTGAAAATCAGAATACCATCAAAGGCCATTCTGATTTCATATACAGCAGCCATGCCCAGAGATGGCTCTGTGACAGCTTGGTACAATAACTGCCATGGAACTGTATGATGGAGGATGCATATCGATTTCTCACTCTTTAACTAGGAAGTGTTCATCAACATTTAGACGTCACAGCACACTGCCCACGAAAGTGCTGCAGTCACTGTGTTTGTTGCCTAACCATGAACAGCTTCTCCTTTCTCATCTGAATATGACTGTTCAACAACACACTACATAATCAGCAGTCCACGGTTAGAGATGTAATATCTCCATCCACCTCCAGATTGATGTTGGTGAAAACCACCATGTAAAATGAACAGCTAGAGATTGTGCTCTTGCCTACGTCATGTCCCATCACACCTCTTTAAAGCACTTAGTGTGCATCTTGTGAAGTTAATTTTGAGAAGTAAGGAGGGTGTAGGGCCAGTGAAAGATTCATGCCAGGTTTATCATGCATCCCTGTGATTTACCTGTAACTGTAGTTTCACATACAGCAGATGTTAACATGTAAACAGTAAAAATATATTCACATGGACTAGTACCTACTATGGGTCTTTTAAAAATCAGGTCATTTTGTAATATATTGACATCCCAAAACCAGTATTCAGAAATAAAATATCTGTAGAACAAGTCAGCTTTCAATCCAAAGAAAACTGGGCAAGTCATACCAACAGTCTCCATGAAAAGTAGCTTTTCTCTTCCTTTAACAACAGTCAGTGCAAGAACCAGCTTTGTTTGAAAAGCTATACAACCTCACCATGAAGCCAAGGAATGTCAATGAAAATGATTTCTCAATTTGTTGCTAGAGACTATGCTGGTATTGTTGTCATTACTTGCACACTTAGAAGTTCAGAAAAGACACCTTGGAAAAAATTATTTCATACAATATTATACACAACAGAGATTTTGATTTGTAAAGTGAAGCACATCAGAGATCATTGAACCAGCAGCAAAGATGAAAAGGCATTGCAGTAAAAAGTTTGATGCTTCCAGAAGACCACAAGACATAACTCCTAAATACCTGTTCCTTTTCTGCACAGCAACTAGGTAAGGAAATTAACCCAACCCCTGTTCATTGTATTAAGCTGGGAAAAAAAAGAACCAGAATAGAAATAAAAAATATCCAGATACTATTCACTGTAAACTGTTTGAAAGCAGCATAACATCGGCATGCTCTATTAAAATCATAGAATGGTTTGGGTTGGAAGGGACCTTAAAGATCACCTAGTTCCAACCTCCCTGCATGGGAAGGAACACCTTCCACTAGACCAGGTAGCTCAAAGCCCCATCTAACCCTGCCTTGAACACTGCCAGGAAGGGGACATCTACCACTTCTCTGGACAAAATGTTCCAGTGTCTCACCACTGTCACTAGAAAGAATTTCTTCCTCATATCTAATCTAAATCTACCCTCTTTCAGTTTAAAACCATTACCCCTTGTCCTATCACTACATGCCCTTGTGAAAAGTCCCTTCCCAGCTTTTGCGAAGGCCCCCTTTAAGTACTGGAAGGCCGCTGTAAGGTCTTCCTGAAGGCTTCTCTTCTCCAGGCTGAACAACTCCAGCTCTCGCAGCTTGTCTTCATAGGGGAGTTTCTCCATTCCACTGATCATCTTCATAGCCTCCTCTGGAATCGTTTGAGCACCTGTTTCCCTTGTGTTGAGGGCCCCAGATCTGAACAGAGTACTCTAGGTAAGGTCTCAGGAGAGTAGAGGAAGATCATCACCTACCTCAACCTGCTAGCTACACTTCTCTTGATGCAGCCCAGAATACTTTCTGGGCTTCAAGTGCACATTGCCGGATCATACTGAGCTTGTCACGAACCAACACCACAAATTCCTTCTCCTCATAGCTGCTCTCAATTAATTCTCTGCCCAGCCTGTATCTGTGCTTGGGATTGCCCTGACCCATGTGCAAGACCTTACACTTGGCCTTGTTGAACTTCATGAGGTTTGCACGGGCCCACCTCTCCAGCCTGTCCAGGCCCCTCTGGATGACATCCCTTCCTTCCAGTGTGTCAACCTCACCACACAGCTTGGTGTCATTGACAAACTTGCTGAGGGTGCACTCAATCCCACTGTCCATGTCACTGAGAAACATGTTAAACAGCACCAGTCCCAGCAGTGATCCCAGCAGAATGACACTCATAACTGCTCTCCACTTGGATATTGAGCTGTTGACCACAACTCTCTGAGTGTGACCATCCAACCAATTCCTATCAGCTGAGTGGTCCATCCATCAGATCCATGTCTCTTCAATTTAGAGACAAGGATGTTGTGCTGGACAGTGTCAAATGCTTTACACAAGTCCTGGTAGATGACGTCAGTTGCACTTCCTTTACCCACCAACATTTTAACCCTGTCATAAAAGGCCAACCAATTTGTCAGGGATGATTTACCCTTAGTGAAGCCATGTTGGCTGTCAGCAGCCACCTCCTTATTTTTCATGTGTCTTAGAATAGTTTCCAGGAGGATCCACTTCATGATCTTTTCAGGCACATTGGTGAGACTGACTGGCCTGTAGTTTCCCAGGTCTTCTTTTTTTCCTTTTATAAAAATGGGGGCTATATTTCCCCTTGTCCAATCAGTGGGAAAAACCCACTAGACTGCCACAACTTCTCAAATATGATGGAGAGTGACTTAGCCGCTTCATCCAACAGTTCCCTTAGGAACCATGGGTGAATCTTATCAGGTCCCATGGACTCGTGCATCGTCATGTTCCTTGGATGGTAACAAACCTGATAATCTCTAACAGTGGGTGGTTCTTTATTCTCCCAGTTCCCACCTTTGCCTTCTGTGACTTGGGTGGTGTGGCTGGAGCACTTGTTGGTGATGACTGAGGCCAAAAAGTCATTGAGTATCTCAGTTTTCTCTATATTCTGGGTAACTAGGTCTCCAGTTTCCTTCATCTTTCTTTTATCGCTGACGTACCTACAGAAGCTTTTCTTGTTGCCCTTGACCTCCCTGGCCAGATTTAATTCTAATAGGGCTTTGGCTTTCCTGACCTGATGTCTGGCTGCTTGGACAGTTTATCTATATTCTTCCCAGGCTGTCTGTTCTCACTTCCACCCTCCGTAGGCTCCTTTTTGTGTTTGAGCTTGTCCAGGAGCTCCTTGTTCATCCATGCAGGCCTCCTGGTGGTCTTACCCGACTTCCTCTTTGTCAGGATGCATCACTCCTGAGCTTGGAGGAGGTGATCCTTGAACATTAACCAGCTTTCTTGGGCCCATCTTCCCTCCAGGGCTTCATCCCATGGTCATCTACCAAGTAGATCCCTGAAGAGGCCAAAGTCTGCTCTCCTGAATTGAGGGGCAGCGAGCTGGCTGTGCATCCCCTTTCCTGCCCTAAGGATCTTGAACTCCGCCATTTCATGGTCACTGCAGCCAAGGCTGCCCTTGAGCTTCACATTTTCCACCAGCCCCTCCCTGTTGTTGAGAACAAGGTCCAGTATAGCACCTCTCCTCACTGGCTCCTTTTTTACTTGGAGAAAGAAATTATCATCAACACATTCCAGGAACCTTCTGGATTGCTTATTCCCTGATGTGTTTCCCCTCTAACAGGTATTGGGGTGGTTGAAGTCCTCCATGAGGACCAGGGCTTGTGAATGTGAGGCTGCTCCTCTCTGTCTATAGAGGGCCTCATCTGCTCAGGCTTCCTGGTCCGCTGGCCCGTAGCAGACCCCCACCATAATGTCACCTGACCCTGCCCTCCCTTTTAATGCTCCTGTGGAGCCCTGGACTGCCTTTTTCAGACTGGAATTAAATTTAGTTATTATTTGGGGAGGGGGGGGGTGGGTGGGAATTGTGCACAGATAAACATAACATTCAATCTCACACAGAATTTCACCTCAAGAATCTGCAGAGCAATGTCATATCTTACAGAGATAGTCTAGGCAGAAGGCTCTCCAGAATATTTGAGGAGGTGGTTATGCTTTCTAAAACTATGTTAATTTGTATGTTGTCAAACATAAAAAAGACAGAAATTATTAAACAAAAATGATGAAAATCTAGCAAGAAAAAATTCCCAAGTGTGAGAGCTCTCAGGATTTATAAAGCCCCTTCAAGGACTGCTGCTACTATCTAAGGAGTGAAGCTCCAAACTGTCTGGCTGCAATCTCACTTCTAGACCAGTCCCACTTTGAGGGTGCCCTACTTAAGATGCATTTTCAGCTGGCTAAAAAGATCACTCACAACTGATTACTTTGGGAATTACTGATTTCCAGACTGGGCATTTAGGAACCCACAGCCAGAGCTTCTGAAGGTCTAAATCCAGATCGTTATAAGAGCATTTTTGAACTGTGTTAAAGACAGCTCCCTTTTAGCACATCTGCCTTCATACAGCCCTTGTCCAACAGCAGCTGAACTCGAGGCTGGGTAAGGAAGAAGCAGCTGGACAGACCGGCCGCAGGTGCAGTCACTTCCAGCCCTGGAGGGACAGAGCTGCTGTGAGGCATTGCAAGCACTTAAAGACAACCTGCTTTCCTCTTCTAATGTGATCTCTTCAGCTGCTTCTGATGCTTTCCCTGTTGGAGAGACTGAGCTGCTGAGCACCAACAATCTATGCTCACTTTTGAGTGTTTGGGAGCCCATGTCACAGAGTTCTGTGACTTATTATGAAAGAGCAATTCTATCAGATTTTTAGATAATTACTTCATTTTAACACCCACAACATTCTAGGGGAGCCAATTTATACATGCATTGTAATAAGTGTCCTTCTGGGGAAAGTTGTCAGTCATTCAGTCATAGCTCTCTTGTGCACAAAAAGTGCACACAGCATGTAAACCATCTTCTGACTGATTCTCCAGTATATCCCAAAAGACTTGCTGTAGTATTTCTTAGATGCAAAAGTTTTGTGGAATTTTTTTCCAAACATATGATAAATACTCTTTCCACATTCTAACTTCCTGTTTCAATACTGATAAAAAATAATGGGATTCTGAGCAAATCCAAACAATTGTTACCATGAGCCATTCTACTTTTGTCCCTATCCAATATCAGGGACGGTTCTTAAACAGTCCCAAGAGCGAGATTAAGACACAAATGAGGTCAGATGCCATACAACCTTGTGAACCTTATTTTACAAACAACTGGTAACAGCGATAGGACAGAGAGGAAAAGAAAGGAAAAGTCAGAATCCCTAAGCAAGATTAATTACCACCACCATGAATCTAGTGATGTACCGTTGGCTCGGTCTCAGTGCAGGTGATGGTGGTCCAAGTTCCAAGCTCTGCCAAAGTCCAAGCTCCAAGGAAGGATGACCAAAATCAAGAAGGCCCTGAGAGAGGAGTACGCAGTCCTTTTATTGCCCTAGTCCCCACCATTTGTCCGAAAAATCCACCCATTTCCACAGAGCTCATTGTAATACGTGCCGCCCCATGGTCCTCCATGTGGGCATGCCCAGGTGTTCACAGTGGTCGTGCTGGTGGGGGCGTCAACCTGTGGTGCCTTCAGCCTCTGCACATCTTCCTCACCCCAATTTCCTCTCTACCCAGCTCGCGCGCAGGTGCAGCGTGGTAGGCACTGTCAAGAATGTTGTTGTTTCATCTTCAGGTGGATGTCATGGTTTCATTGGGGACAATTCATCTCCTTCAGAGCATACTACTTCACGGCGACAGGATGCTGAGGCCAGGAAGTGGTAGTGGTGCAGCAGCAATGTTGAGACAAACACAGTCCAACACAGTCCCTTACAACTTTGATCCTAGTTTTCAATCACCTTAAACTTCTCACGACTTCATTTAAAGTTATGAAGTTGGAAGACTCTTGGAAGAAGAGCCCTGAATGACTAGCAGAAGCTCAGAGACACAAGTTTCTAGAGATGCATTTATAAAGGCTCTCTTCAACAGAGGCTTCTGAAATTTTCAAATATTCTGATTTCTGAAATTTTTGGTGAAATATGTAATGAAGTTTGACCCAGATTTATGGGATAGGATGTGGAAACACACAAAAAAAGGAGCCCTGGGAAAACTTGGACTGTATGAATACATCTTCTGTAGTAGTGCTAGGGTCCTGGGGTCATTGTTTCTTTGGCAGCCTGGGAGCTGGGGGAGCAAGGAGACCAGACAAGAAGAGATCCCTAAAACCCTTTCCTATATTACTGAAAGATTCACAAACAGTAAGAGTAAAATTCTTCGTCTTTAACAAACCGTCAGATTGTATTTCCCTCAAATCTCATTGACCCAATCTAAAAATATTGTTGCAATGCAAATTTATTGTAGGAGTCTGGAAGGAATCCTGTAGTTCAACTACCATATTTTTTAACCACCTCTTACCCAATCTCTTATTCAATTCCTTCACATTTGTAGCCAACACATTAGCTGGTAGGACTCATTTTTACCAGAGGTCATCATAGAGACAGGCTAGGGGAGGGGAAAAAAAAATAATTTTTGAATTTATAATTAAAACGAAACTATGTCTAGCCACAGAAATGTCTGTATATAATAGAAACAGCACTTTCTTTTTCTAACAAAACACAAAATGGTAAAGGCTACTTGCATAGCAATGTCAGCAACATTGATTGCAACACATAATCTGGCCAGTGCCACAGCAGAGGAACTTGCTTAATGTGCTTTCAGTCTCTGGGCTCAGACCAGGTGTAACAATGTGCTCTTGGTCTCACACAAACGCCCCACCTGTGAAAGGTGCCAAGATGTTCCTGCCGTCATGAGGATCAATCAGTACCAGGAATGGATTGTGAAATGATTAGTTACACGATACACTTTTTACACAGAGAAAACTGTGATATTGATATTTGCAAAGGAGGAAGTGTTACAGGATTGTAGTTTGAACAACTGCAAAAAACCTCGCTTCTCTGGAGTTCATTGTTTCTAGTCTACCTTCTTAAATACTCTGATTTTTTTTTTTCCCCCACAGAAATGAATACCCACTCCCTTAAAACCCTTAAAATACCTTAAAATTCTGGGCTGAGGGTCCCTTGTTATTTTGTGTTGGCACTGACCTGCCTTGTGATTGTGCCTGAACAAGGTATCCCATTTCTTAAGTACTCGACTTGCCAAATCTTTATTCTGATTCAATTAATAATTTAGAATCTTACACAAAATGCAGTGATTTAACTGAAAGAGCAGAGATGACAATTAAAAGATGTTTTAAGCTCAGATACATTATTTTGAGCAGGAATGTACCCAGGATTCCTGTTTTTGTGGATAAATGTTGCCTGGAATGGGTCCACTATCTAATGGGGTACTTTTGTCTGTAAGAGGGGCTGACTGTTAGCCTGTGGGCTGGGACATCACCAGGGGAGTGTGACACCTGGCTTCCAATCCCCAGTCCAGAGAGCATTTCCTTGTCTACACAAAGTGAAGACTCCAGGTGCATACCTCCACTCTGGCTTGATACTGAGCCATTCTAGAGTGAACTGGGAGTTCAGATCTACTCAGGCAAAAGTACCTGGCTTTATATCTACATTATTTTAGACAGTTGTTGTAACAACCAAACTGCTAGAGTAAGAAACAGTAAATTCTTGTTCAGAAGCTCGATGAGTTTGAACTCCATTTCTTCTTGAATAGTTGTTCGGCAGGTTCCTGCTTAAATCAACTAATAGATTTAAAGTTACAGAAACTGCCTATCCTTTGCAGAAGTTCATTAAAACTCACAGGCCACATAGAGTATTTTACAGCAACATTATTATCATTAAATATTTATTTTTAAAACTACTCTTTTTTTAAAAAAAAAGTCTTGTGTGAAATACAAGCTTTCAACAGTAGCAATATTTTCATAATTTCTACACCTTTATTTTTTTCATATTGGTACCTTGCTTACAAAACCTAGGTGCTGGTATCTTGCCTTTAAACCTTAGGCATCCCTAAACACTTACAGGAAAAATAAGGTGGCTCATTATGAAAAAAAAAAAAAAAAAGGAGGAAAATCCATAAGACCAGGAAAGTAGACAGTACAACATCACGTAAACTATAGTTGAAAAGACTTTATTGAATTTGTCTTAAAAAATTGTATTTTCCAAAGCAATACTTGTTTTTCCCATCTTTTCCTCCACAGAGAAAAACTTGCTTTCTGAAAAAATAAAACCAACACCCCCCCCCCCAACTTTTTTTCTGAAAATAACTATTTTCACCCTATGGGCATTGCCCTTTAACAAATACATATATTGATTATATTTGAAGTCCAGTACTGAAATGACTGAATTTCCAGGACTATATTTTTAAAATGTTCATTTTAGAAAAAAGGAAACAAGGTACCTAGAAGAGTAAGTCACGTCACTGGAAAGCAGAGCTGCAGTTGTTGCCAGACACTTCTTTATGTTTGCCTTTAAATGTAAGGACATCTAGCCATATTTATGAATTTTGCCAAATAGTTCTTTTCCTTTCAGATCAGATGAAAAAAGTCTCTTTCTAAACAAAGCTATTTAGGTGAGCTTATGTATTTGTTCAATAGAGATTTTTTGTGCAATGCTTTTATCTTCAACTGCTTGTATTTAGTTTTCACTGCTGAAGTTTTGGGTTTGATTTTGTTTTTTACTTTTTTTCCATGCAAAGTACTGGCATAAATGACTGGTAGACTGAGTTTGGCTGGCAGCTGTTTTTTGCATAACCCATTGCCCTGTATAACATATATTTTTACTCTGAGATTGTGGACGTCCTAGGTACTTTCATAACAACTTACTTGGGCAACACTATAAAATATCTTTGTGTCTTTATTTCTTCCATGGGGTAGCTTCTTTTTCTACCTGTCTCTTCAGTGCAAGGATCAATAAGTATACTCAGAATCGGACTCATCTAAAGGATGTCTGGCATTCATTTCAGTACAAGTCTGCAAATGTGGAACTTTTCTTGTTGTCAAAGGGAATACGTGTATTGGACTGATTGTCATGTTTCAGGGCTGTTACTGGCCCTCTCAAAGGTCTGATATTCCTTTAATTCTTATTATTTATTTTGTCATTTAAATCTCATTTGCTGGGTTGAAATCAAGTGGCTATGTGCCACCCGATAAGCACTTCTGAGTTCTTCCATCTGCTGCTTCCAGCTAAACTTGTATTTTTCCTTTTAGATATGCTTCAACTTGTTGTTCTCAGTGTCTTTAAAGGTATGGATTAGCAGGCTTCTGGGGTTTCTTTGAGCTTTAGGCTACTCTTTAATTCTTTGTTAAATTCCTTTCAGACATTTAACATCTCATAGAATCATAGAATAATTTTGGAGATCCTCTTATCTAACTCCCAGTACTGAGTCAAGTTATGCTTTCCCTGGAGCTCTCAGAAAACTTACTTTCCTTTCTCCTCCTCATCCCCACCCCCTTCCCTTCCCCTTCTGGCCTTCCTCTTCCAGTTCAAAAGCTCTGTGGACATTCTTTTGGTGTATATCTACATCTGCCATGTCCAGCAACAAGAATGTGACCTTGTGGAGATTAAATTGCATCACTGCCTCCATATTTTCCCCTTTCTCTTACCCTAATTTTCCTCTTTGGATTGCTTCTGTAAGAACGAGATTCTCCCCCTTTCTCTTACGCTAATTTTGCTCTTTGGATTGTTTCTGTAAGAATGAGATTCTCAGAGGCTATATGGCAAATTCTGGGGAAGACTAGACAAAAATAAATAGCAGTATGTGAAAACTAAACTTCAAAGGAACTGTACAATTAAGTATTTTAGTATTTTTCTACCTGGAGTACTTTAGTCCACACATAAATAACAGCAATTTTCAACCCATTCCACCCTACATTCATGGAAAATGAGCTCTGCTTCAACAATGTGATACTGGAAACAAATTTTCCAGAGTGCTTCCTTTAACACAACACAGTCCTCAGGATATGCTAAGGAACTTCCCATATTGTAGTATCTATTGTGGGAGGTGTTATGAGAGTAGTGCCAACAGTTGTCCGTGAATGATTGGTGTAATAACACCTTAGTTTAAAGAATATGTACCAGATAAGTAAAATTTGTCTTTTGTTCTATTTAGACAGCCACTTATAATGTTACATAAGCTGAGTGTGATAACAGTATTTGTAAATCATGTTTGAAAGGAGTGAAAAGGATCAACTCAGATGACAAAAAAGGTAGAAGGTGAAATGGAATGTGGTCAGTCTAGAGTTAGGTAAGGGACTAGAAAATCTTCTGCAAACTACTGGATATCAGCTCAAATCTCGACTGCAATTTTCTGTTCCACTTGTAACATACAATGCATTCACAGTAGCATAAAACTGGGATTACATGAGACCAGTCAATCTTTGTAATTTTCTCTTCATTTTAGACATTGAAAAAAAAAAAAAAAATTATCATAACAAAACTTCAGAGTGTACCTTATTAAGAGAAATGGAAAAAAAATAACTTCACAAAATGTTGTTGTCTTAGCATATTTCTCAGTTTGCTGTGAATAAGAGGTGAGCAAAGCTTTCACTGCAAAACTTCGAATCATACAAAACATCTTTATTTTAAATTCTATTAAAAGGTTTTAACTCTATTAAAATCCAAAACTCAGCCCAGGTTCTTGAAAGTTTTGCTGAACTTCACAAGCATTTTTGTATTATGAAACACAGTGCTGAGGAAAGCTGTCCTGATTTGTGGTTTTGAATGGACACCATGCAAGATCTCTGGGTTTTTCACAAGATTAGGTGAAACTTGATGATTTTGACAGAAACTTTTATTTTAATTTCTGGACCTTGACATCAGCAAAGACAGAAGAGGCAGTGTTTATATGAATTACATGGATTACAATCAAAACCCAGGGTGAGTGGAAAGAAAAAAATCCTTTGTATCCCGGTAAATGATTAGCAAACTATTTGTTATCCACAGATATTATGAGTCAATAACATAAGCTAAAGTATATTAACTGTGAATAGTTCTATATTTGAGGCTGATTTATGGTACAGTTAATGAAAATTAAATAAAAATACCAAAAAGTTCTGTGGTCATGATATCAGATGTGTACCTGTGAATGTAAATTTTGGTTAACTCTGCCTAAACAGGTGATAAGAAATAATTTCAAGTTTTCTGATCCTGTCTTTTTCCACAGTCTATCCCGGGAAAAGTCCACTTGAAAGAAAGGGAAAAAAACCCCAAAATTTAAGAATCCCAGCAATAAAACATTAAAAGCTAGTGAGAAAAGGTTTTGCCCAGATCTTATCTGCAGCTTACATATTTAAAAATCCCTAAAGTAATGATTATCTGCAGATCTGTAAAGTCAGGTGTTAAAAAGGCTAAAATACTCCCCGGCTTTTACTCCAGCCAAATAAGTATATCCACATTTATTTACATCTAAGTTGAATTAACTTATGTATGTGCATCATTGATTTACCTTGAACTTCATGTACAGTGTCTATTTCTCACTATATATATGTTGTTTGTGTTTAGTTATGTTTCTCGGCATTCAAATACCAGTCCAGGAAACTGCTGTACATACAGATCCCATTGTTTCCCAGAGTAATTTCCAAACCACAGATACTGCTCACTGCAGTAGAACAGGTCACATCAAGACATTGCTGTTACCAGCATGAGACAAAGCATCTGCCACCGATTGAGATCTTACATATGTTTCTTCTTGCATGAAGCTTCTTTTTTATCAGTGTATTCGCCAGTCATAGCACAACACTCTTCTACCAATTTCAACTGCATTTATACAAGTAAATTTTTTTTTTTTCATCAGTTCAATAGAAAGCTGGCCATATTAAATGGAATAGGAATAATGGCATTGTCTTGCAGAATAAGTATTCTGCTAGGAAGAAAGAACTAAGACTTGTTTGACAGCAAATACTTCCTTCTACTTTTACCACACCCTAACCCGTACAAAAGTACTTTGATCTGGATATTAGAAAATGCCTAATGTGAATATTGCTCTCAGATTTGACACAAAATTATTTTCCCTATCGTATGATACTCTCTGCTGTGACAAGTTGCTTTTATACTACAGAAATATTCTCATTTTTAAAAAACTTAACCTCCTTTTCTGATTTTTCTCTAAACATTCTTTTGAATCGGTCCTGTACTGAGGACAGTACTGTAGTCTCAGACACAATTTGGTTGCATGTCTTTACACAGAAACGACAATACCTTGACTTCACCTTCCTCTCTCAACTTTTGTCAGTCCAGCAACTGGTTAGTGACAGATAACACCTTTCCACAAGTGCAGGGCACATAATTCAGAATTTCAAATTTTAAAAGAGGTGCTGCAAGAGGTTCCAAACAAAGAATGCTGAATTTTCTGATTTCCCTGATGAAAGGGAGTGTTCAGAATGCAGTGTTTGGTCTGAAATATCAGTTAGTAACCCAGGAGGAAAGTTGAGAGAAAAAGCACAAAATTTTCCTCTTTGGAGAATTCTAATATTTTTATGTTTAATTTGACCCTGAATAAAAAAGTTAAATATTTAAACTCACTGCTTTAGATGTTCGAAAAAAGTGTCCCAAGCAAAATTAAGCATTTTTACAGTCCAATTTTGTTTGAATCTGACACGAATTTAGCTTTCCTGAGATGCAGAAGTGCCTCATAGGGAACCATTTGGCTTAATAAAAAAAACCCAAAAGAAAACACTGTTCTACTTTGGGTCACAAAACCTTTATAAGTAAACATTTTTTCTCTCTTTTCTTTTCTTTTCTTTTCTTTTCTTTTCTTTTCTTTTCTTTTCTTTTCTTTTCTTTTCTTTTCTTTTCTTTTCTTTTCTTTTCTTTTCTTTTCTTTTCTTTTCTTTTCTTTTCTTTTCTTTTCTTTTCTTTTCTTTTCTTTTCTTTTCTTCTTTTTCTTTTTTTTCTTTTTTTTCTTTTTTTTCTTTTCTTTTCTTTTCTTTTCTTTTCTTTTCTTTTCTTTTCTTTTCTTTTCTTTTCTTTTCTTTTCTTTTCTTTTCTTTTCTTTTCTTTTCTTTTCTTTTCTTTTCTTTTCTTTTCTTTTCTCTTCTCTTCTTTTCTCTTCTTTTCTCTTCTTTTCTTTCTTTTCTCTTCTTTTCTCTTCTTTTCTTTCATTCTGAGATAAAAGACCTTTGCATTTAGCAACAGACAGCTATTACTTTATATGTGCACGGTGATGGATTTTTCTTTATTATTGTTATTCAGGAAGAAAGTCTTGAAGACACAGATAGCTGTCAGACAGCTCAGAAGAGATAAAAAGACGAGGGGGGAAAAAAATAATCTGAATTATTAGAAAGAAATAAAGACCCAAAGAAAAAAGCAGCAATATATAGGAAACCAAACCTAGGATTCTCTAAATCCAAAACTAGGGCTCCAGACTGAGTGAGACATTTTGAAAATCCTGTGCAGACTCACTGTTTCTCCTGGTGATCCAAGAACCGGTGACATCCTTTTAAATTATCAAACATAATTTTCAAGTAAGAGTGTGGGTTTTTTTACATAGAGCCTAGTGGAATTATGAAAGACATTGCTGTAGGATACTGTGAAGTCGATTTATATTGATGGTTTACATATCAGAACTCCCAAATTGATGGAAAATAGGTTATTAGATGCAATGTCCATGGCAAGATATCACTAAATCTTTGATGGATAGAGACTGAAGAGCTATCCTATTTTTGCTACTTTTCCCATAAACATCCACTAGTGGCCAGTGTAACAGACGTGCTACCACATACAAACTTCTTGTCTGATCAGTGCAAGTTCAGTTTATGTTTCTGTTAGCACGTAGTGGTTAAAATTCCATTTACTGCAACAGGAGTAGATGTGAGCCAATGTCAATGCCAAGCATTTCTGAAAAACCAGGTGTAAGTGCAATGCAATGATTTTTAGTAACCCAAGACCAATTTGGTAGCAGTGACTGTAGATCTTTACTTCATTATTCAAGTGAGCACCAGGTTTTCACTATGTATATGTTAGGCTGCACTTAAGCACAGCCAGATGTAGTGCAGCCTGGATTTCACCTTTGCTGACACTTCTAGTAGAAAGAGTCCTATAACACAACAACCTGTAGATTCAGTGATGTATTTGTTTTGATTATATTTTGATATTGTTTTCTTTTTCTATTTAATTATAACAGTAACTTTGACATGTATTAGAAATGTTTAAATATTTTCTTTAATCTTGTGTTTCAGTCTTCCACTTTCTCTGCTTGGCTAATCATGCCAAAAGTTGCTGTAAGAAATGACAATTTTTTTGTTCAATTCTTATCTCACTCTGAGTTTTATGTGCACTTTGTCAACAGCAAAACCTTTATGAGAGCTGGAAAGTTTTGTGAGCTTGTTATTTCCTATATTTCTGTCAGGGTCAGGGTTTCTTGAGCCAGAGAAGAAAAAAGCTCACAATAATGTACTGGGTTTACAGAAAGATCCTGAAGCAGAAAGATAATCAAGTTTGAATTGTTTGTTTGATTGTTTTTTTACAGAGCATCTTCTTTGCAATGAACTGTGGCAAGAGTTTTGAAAATGAAGTGAAAAAAATAATCAAACCACCTTGGGTTTAGGCACTTTATTCTCTGTCCAAGTCTTCCAATTCAATGCCACTAACAACTTCAGAACTGCTGCCTAATCACTAAATCCTTTAGATAACTAAATTCCTGTAGATAAATACATGCGGGTTACACAGATATCGGGCACAGAAAAGGATTTCTGAACTGGTGGGAGCCCATATTTAGACTATGTCCCAGGAGGCTACAAAGCAAAATTACCAGTCTCCAAAAACATTGAAGTCAGCAAACAACACCCAAAGCTCAGTGCTTGCTCCCTACTAATAAGTAAGACACAGGTTCAAAGACCTCACTGCTCACACTATAGGCCTATGTGACATTGAGTATCATCATTCCTTTCCTTTGGCCTTGAATTCCAAAGGGAGATTCAAAGATGAGGATTCATACAGAAGACCAGTGTCAGATCCCTATCCAGCTCTGCTGTGTCACTCCACATCAGGTGTCTAAACCTCACCCCTTTCCTCTGCAATTCACTTCAACATAGCCTCAAAGTTTACTGGTGAGGAGGTTTCTGAGGATCCTTCTGTCAGGTAAAATGTAAGGGAAGTTTAAGACCCCGCTCCAGTTCTGCATTGCTCTGGCTAGACACAAAAAGCTGGGAGCTTTGGTGCGAAAATGCCTTAGGTGAACTTTCTCATCTATTCTCATTTTCATCCATTTTATAATGCCAGGAAATTTCTCAACAAACCATTCTTGGACAGAAGAGAGTAATACAATAACAATAAAGGTGTAATACTCCATTTTGAAGTTACAAAATATTCCTCCACAGTGTATTGTTGCAGAGAATTCTCTTCCCACACAACATGTCTAAGTGAATAAGTCTAGATTCAGAAAATGGGAATCTTAAGCATTCAGTTTATTAGGAAAGTTGCAACAATTTAAACAAAACACATCTGTAAAATCCATTTAAACTTCTGTGCATTTTGCCTCCACTCAACAGGCTAACCTTTGCATGTATCACTTTCATTTGCATTACTAAGGTTCAAAGTAAATCAAGATGATTTAAGAAAAGGCAGAAGAGCTTTAAGTATGTGTATGTAGAAAATCTGTGGTAGTTAACTAGGTCTATGTAGTGAAACTAGTCTAATGTTCCACGTAATTATAAAAACTAATGATGTTTTGGAAGGATGGACAACTATACAATTTTGCCATCAATCTACAGATTTCTGAAGATAAAGTCCAAAGCACTTAAGTGCTATTAGTATTCCTGTCCTTCCAGGCTCTGGAAACAAGAAATCTGCAAAAAGTTAAACTTACAAGCAATGAGATTCAGGAAAAGAATGCTTTACAATTTTTTCATCTGGATGTCACCAACTGAATTTTGCTTAAATATTTTTCAGTTCTCACTAAAATGATAAGGTATACCATAAATGCCTCTTACTGTTTAATTTGTTTCTTTTAGAAAATATAGGTGCTAATTAAAACCAAGGGGAAAAAAAAAAAAAAAAAAAAAGAACAATCCTTTGCAAAGAAGGCTTCATTCTATAAACATAGCACAATACAGTAATTAAGTATGAGGACTTAAAGTCATGTTCCCAGTCTCCTGGGATCCATGAAAATCTTTTTCTTTGTCTCAGTGAATTCTGCCTAAAGAAGCCAATTCATAGATGTCAGGTACAGGAACATCTGCGGAATGTCTAGCAAGAACAGTAATAGCACTGAAATCTGGAAGTAGATTCTGAACCCTGAGGCTGTCTGGAAACAAAACAAAACTGAGAAGGAATTAGAAAATTATATGGCCCAGACCAGAAAGTCAGTGGTACTAGCTATGAACATATGCTTATTACCATTGCTGACAGCAGCTGGCAGGGAACTTAGTAAAGTGAGAAAATTACAGCAAAATATACACACTCCAACTTTAACACTGTGTCATTTTTATCTGACAGTAAGGCCAATATTGATGAAGGACTTTAATGTAATGACAGCTGTGGAGAGCTTGGCAACTTTGCATACCCTCTCAGGACAGTAAATCAGCATGAAAACTTCTTGCACTAAGGATTCTGACTAACAGTAAATGGGAAAGTGGGTAATTTTGCTTGGATCTGGTATATATTTGAGGAAGGGGAAATGCTGTGCCACCATAATTTGAAGTGATTAAATGGTATCTTCCCAAGTATTCCCTACAGCACTGACCGTTAAGCAGTATTGACAACAGACTTGGAGAGTGGAGTACATCGAAAAATCAATGCCCTATCAAAAAGATTACTTTGGAGCCAGCACTTCTGAAACCTAATAATCAAGGAATCCTGTCGTGTAGTGGTTTTCATATTGACTGTTGGTAATCGTTTTTAGTTGCTAAATATTCACCAAAGTTCTTAAATATTCACCAGATTTCACCAGAAAAGCAACTTCTAGTTTAAAAAATAATTGCAAGAAATCTGTCAAGAAACCACAACCTTTTCTTCTGAGAATTGCAGGATGATCCAACAAAATATTCATGCAGATTTCCTCAAAAAGAATCCAAGATAGTTAGTCGGAAACTGGTGCCCTCCATGTTTCTTAAGGGGGGAAAAAAAAAAATAAAAAAGCACTTGTCATTTGTGCTTGAGAAAATTAACTGTATCTTTGGTCAAACCAATATTATATACAGACATATTTCTTTTTGTCATTTTTGAAAGACATAAAATGATCTTATTTAAATGAAAAGTATCTGGATTCTTTTCCAGTTTGAAATGATGGTTTGTTCCAAAATGAATGCTACTTATAATATCAAAATAATAATAATAATAATAATAATAATAATAATAATAATAATGATGTGGAAGACAAATTAGAAGTTTTTTATAAAACTAAAAATATACATTTTTAATATAAAAATAACATCAGTTACATGGAACCAAAAATTTGGCTGGAGAATGGAGAAAGGTCAAATTCTTTAGATGAATTCCTAGGCTGAAAAAACACTGTACTCCTAGCTCTACACTTTTAATATTTTAAGGTAAGTTATATTACCTCTGTACATTTCTATTTTTCCAATATCTGGTTTTGCTATTTTCCTTTCCATTTTGCCTGAGTTTACCAATTTACCAAATGTTAGCCTGAAGTAGTGGCTGCAGATGGGGGCCAGAATCTTGAACAAATTTAACAAATTAAGGGATTCCTCCACCTTGTGGCTGAGTATTCAGGACTGATACCCTGCACACTGCTCAGCAAGGTCATGTCTGCATGGCAATGCCATTACTCTTATCCATAAGTACTTCCTGCTGAGATGAGAGGGGATTTTACCCCATGGTAAGTCCTTAGGAGCTGCACTAAATTTCTCCTAGCTGTAAAACTTTAATTCCAGAGGCTGTTTAATCTGGAACATCAGAGGGTATGATGCTCATTCAGGACCTGATTAATTAATTATTAGATATTATGCACATCCTTTATCTATTTCTAAAAGCATTTAACATGTGCCAACTGAAAATCACCTCATATTCTGACACTAAATGTCAATAAGGCACAGCTTGTAAAGGACAAGAAAAAATGTGTTAATGGGAAGGAAAAGAGTTAAGATTTTATTCACAAATTGCTATAAATTTACACAGTTTTCTAATAAGTGTTTTGAATGTTGGATCTTTTTAGTATTGTTTTGGGTTTAGTGGTTTCAACACAATGATTAGTCAAATATACTCACGCTCATATGTGAATGAGTTGTCTGGACTCTTTTTTTATCAGTGCAGGAGAGAGGGTCTTTTAGAAAGACAGCAAAGTCATTTAAAGTGGATGTTTAAGTTTAACTGTGGCCAGCTTTTGCCATTGACTACACAAGTGCCTGGGTGAGTTGGCTTCCAAGGAGTTTTCTGAGCGTCTGCAACGAACTTGCATTAAATTTTCTAGATCACATAGATACTCACCATGATACGATGACTAGTGGGTGGTACTAGAAAGTGTCAGGATAAACAGGGTCAGGCCCAGAGTTAATCCACAGCCCCTCCATCAACAAGGACTGCCAGTGTGAAGCATCAAGGACACTTTACAGGAGAAAACCAAAGGCACTTTGGATTTGACCGGCTTCTCCACATTCACACCTGAGGTTCAGTTTTCTTTTGTTTCCATTTCCTTCTAAGAGAGACCATAGGCATCTATGCTGCAATAATAGTTTCTTTGTTTAAGGGCCTACCAGTGGGATGAATCCAGGCTGTATCTAACATCATTTTGGAGTCTGCAACAGATGATGGTCATGTGAGATCTTGGCTTCTGTTTACAATATCCATCCATCCAACAGGACTGCTCTAACATGGGATGGTTTTCAGTGGAGTGATATTTGTGCTTCCAAACCATACTTTCAAGCAAAGTTTCTCTTAGTAAGGATTTTTCTCCCTTAAAAACAGAAGAGCAAAGTGATTGTTTTTTTCAACTCTTTGAGCAAAGTGATTGTTTTTTTCAACTCTTTAACTGAGAAATAATATGGTTGTAACTTAATCTTTTCCTAGCATTAGAGAAACAATGTAGATATTACTTCATTCTCACTACATGAATAACCCCTTGCATATTACCTGCTGATGTGTACTCAAGGTCAGCTCAGATTGTTGTGATCTCTTTTGTTCCCAGCTATTTTTTGATACAATTCCTTCTTCTCTTTGGCACTGCATATTTTTTTTCTCATCAAAAGTCAGTCATCTTGATGTTTAGTGCTTTTCTTAACCCCTCCAAAGTATTTTAATAATAGCTATTCAACAACAAAACGTCAGACATAGCGGCAATTCTATGCCTGTGTGTACACATGCACAAATACATGATAAGATGAAAGGTCACTAGTTACCCCATTGCAACCCAGTGAAATACAGTGCTAAGAGAAGAGCTGAAACACCAGATGGAACAGCCCTGGTTCATTGTGATCATGGGATGAAGCACCTGACACTCTGGTTTTAAAGACAATTCTGATAATTAAAGTCTCCAGGGAAACTACTAAATATAGAAGAAAATCCTGACCATGACTACACTACAAGTATGGGGCATGTGAACTGCCTGTATGATGTATAACTCTGGACCCAGAGGCCTGGAGAACATCTGAGCCATGTGGTCTTACCATGGACCTCACTACCTTTGAGGATGGGCCAAGAACTGGTTAGGTTAACACTAGACTAGCTTACTTGGTTCCCTCATGCAGTCTCTTATGCCTCCAGCCATCATATTTAAATCAGTGGGAACATCTGCAGAGAACAGAACAAATTAAGGAATTGCTTAATTTAGACTATAGCATAGACAGCATTACTACACAATCCAAAGTATTTTACATTTATTTTTCACTTCCTATTAGCATACATTATTGCACATGGATATAGCTTTAAGAGACTGATAAATGAAAAAATAAAAAGAGATTCTTCTTCCATTTTGAACTCAAAGCCAGTTGTTCTATTTCAGCAGAATTTTTAAAAACAGAATTCTTGTATAACCAGGTCTTATCTTACCTTATCATCTGCTGGAATGAGACAAATGTAGACAAAACAACCTGCTTCTGTAAGAGGTCATAACATAAGTAGATTAACAAAAGGTCAGTTATATAACCTTTTTAGTTTTGAGATATATGAGAAAGGATAGTACTTTATATGGTCCATAAATATATAAATATTGAATATTGAAAAAAAATATTAACTCTGTTTTTATTTTGAAATATTTATAAAAATACTTGTTGAAAACTTGGAAACTAGTTTAGATTCTTAGCACTTGTCTTTAATGGCTTGAATTGCAATGAGCTTGTTGCAAAGTTGCAGTATCTAAAACCCCTGATAGTCAATACGATGTAATCTGTGTGATCATTAGTCATATGAGTTATCTAATTCCAATTTAAATAAAAGGGTCAGGTTTCAAGTATAAACATAAATAAAATACCCTACATGGGGTTAGAGAGTCAATTGTTGTGCTACTAAATACCTGGAAGAACAGCCCCCAATAGAAATCACATCAAGATTTTTTCATTCCCTCTGCTCAGGTGTTCATTAAACAAATTCACATTTTCCTACAATAACAACAAACTGTTTGAGCATTTTGTTGTTGTTACTGATTTAAAAGTGTACTTGTTGCCTTTGCCTATGTAAAAGAAATGCAAAAGAAGTTCACTGTAACTCCCTTGCCTCTTTAGTCAGGCTTTGAAAAATTACTTGAATGTCATGGTCGTGCAGAAGTGCCCTATATCTCCAGTCTAGAGCGCCCACATGCACCCTAGAAGCTGAAACCAGCCCATAAAGAGGAAGGCTCAGCCTGGTCCAGTGTGACAGCACAGCCAGGCCATACACAGGGGCTCAGGGACCCAGAAGTGTGGGGAGTTGCTTAGAAGTGATTCTGGCTCCCCAGGGAACACATTTCTCAAACTTACCTCTGGAAAGGGAGCAAGGAGCTCAGAAATCACAAGTTCCGCATTTGTTAATGTCTTTCTATTCTATTTCTAAATACTCTAGGTCACCTTCAGAGGAAATTATATCTCCCATTGACTATAAGAAGAGCAGGCAAGTAGTACAATTTCTTTGTTTCACTTATGCAGAGACAGAAAACTCATTTTATGCTTTGCAAAACCTTAACTGCGGGTGCTTATGTTTCCTTTCTGAATCTTGCATTAAGGCCCAGTTCAAAACTCATTTAGGTTGAGAAATAGTTAATGCTAAGGTCAGGAAGCTGTAGGCTAGGCTGTAAAATCTCCAATATTCAAGAATATTCAAAATCCTTTATCTCTTTACTCCTCTGCTGGAATTACTTATGTAAGGAAAAGATATGCTGTTTCACCTTTTTGTAAAAAGAATTCCAGTGTAAACCTTAGGAAACATCTAACAGGCCAAAGACTGATCTTCATCTTCCCCAAAAGACTTGGCATTTCCCTTCTGCCATCCCAAACTGGTTTAGGAAAGATCACTCCACCTTTGAAACAGAAGCTCTTGCTAAGAAAATATTCTTGAATAAATTTTTCAATGTTGACTGTACTTTCTGTGCTTCCTATGCTAAAATGAATGTCCTCATACATATTTCAGTGAGGGTTTTTTTTATGGAGTTAGCAGGTTTCTGTGAAAATTTCTTTTTATATATGATTAATGTCACTTTTTAACATGTGTCTCAGATTGCTGACATAATATAATAATTGTAAACTCAAAATCCAGAGGAGCTTGCATAGGAAATTGTGCCTGTAGGACAATATTTCTCTCCTTTGGTATTAGTTAAAAGTCAAAGATACATCATTAATTGACTCAAGTAAAAAAGAACGGCTTTGAATTCTAAAGTATCTCTTATTTTAAATTTGGGTTGAAAAATATGCCATGGTTTTGATCTCACAAACAAATTTGCTTATCCTAAACTCCAGTCTTGCCAAAGGAAAATCCTTGCAGCATTTCTGCCTTTAGTACAGTATCAGAGAGTTGTAAAAAATTACACTGTGAAAGAAAAGCTTGGACAGGCAGAATTTTCTCTGACACAGGCAGGATCCACGATCCCTTGTAAGTGCTTGAAAATGTTTGTCCAAACAGCTTTTGAAAATTTTTGGTGATGAGAACTTCCCCAGCTCCCCAGACTATATAAGCCATTGCTTAATCAAACCCTTACATAGCTAGAAAGTTTCCATACTATTCAAGTTGAATTTTCCTACCGTGATTTAATCTCTTCCCATCCTGTCCAGCAGTGATTTGAAGAACAGATCTCATTCTCTCTACAAGTGATTTATAAAATTGAAGACTATCATTATTTCTCTTCCATCATCTTTTTTAGACCATCCAGTTGCTTTTAAGCCATGTTAACAGGTCATTATTTCTGTCTTTATTTCTAGACTTCTCAAGATTGTGATAGACTTTATGATTGGGATGGGATGAAAGTCTTGGAAGAGGAAGGCAGGAAAAAGTGAGAGGTTAATTTTTCTCTTGTGAGTGAACTCAGGATACAATCCAGGAGTTCAAGCCCGCCTTGGCAGGAAGGCACAGCATGGAAATTCCAGTTATTCACAGAGAATACGATTTATTCAGGATGAGCTAGGGACAAGAAGTTCTTCACACTGATTTCTGGGGGTCTCATTTGGCTTCTCTAAGTCCTTCTCTTTCTAAATGTGTGGTGAACAAAACTGGAGACAGTATTCTGGAAGAGACCTCTCAAAAGTTGAAAAGAATGGTAGGATAATTTCATCTTTTGTGTCATTGAAACTCCTCTTTGTATATGTCTTGGGTTTTCTTCTTATATCCCAGAATGATGGTTGTCTCTTTTTGGAAGAGCATAATATTGTTGACATCTTCTATAACCACTAGTTTCTCTTTCACAGGTCTGTTGTAGCCATTTTTGCATTTACAACCTAAACATGGATCCTTTCATTCATCCTTGTAGTATTTAATCCTACTTTTTTCAGATCATTTCTCCAACTGGTCAAAATCATTGTGAATTCTAACTTTGTCTTGCAGCAGTCTTGCAGTTCCTTCAACTTCATTTCACCACTAGGCCGTGTTACTTGTAAATGAGTATCCTCTTCAGCCAAAGATACCCTGGGTTGCATTAGAATGAACATTATCATCTGGTTTATCCTTCCTTTCTACTAGGCCCTGGTGAGACAACATGTGGTGTGTTGGATCCAGTTCTGCATGTCCCAGTATAAGGAAGATATGGACTTACTGAGGCAAGTCCATCACAGGGCAAAAAAGGTGATGGACTGGAGCATCTTTCAAATGAGAAGAGATTAATAGCTTGAACTGCTCAGCCTGGAGAAAAGAAGGCCACCTTGCTGAGGTCACTTTGTCCTGACCACCTGCCTAACATCCCTGCCAATCCTGGCCACCAATCCATTTGCTTTCCCAGGCCATGGCATCTGATCCTTCTGTGCTGCCAAAGGTACCCACTGACACTGATCTGTCTTGAGGGATACCACAGCCACATGGGATTGCCTTTCCCTGGGTTATAGGGCTGTGCTGTTGATCTCTTGTCTTTCATTAGAGACTCCAGTTGTGCAGTCAGAGCTGACCAGCTCCAGCATGCTAGACAGGTAGACTTGTCCCACAGCTCCCTGGGTCCTGTCAGCAGCACTTGATCAGGCCAGACAAGGCCAGACTGAAGGCTTGTTGTAACTTGCTCATGGTCCCACACCTGTGTGAACTCTGTCCATGCCAAACATTTAAGGGCTGCTTCAGTAGCCTTGTAAAGCTGTGAACATCAAACTGGCATTTTATTTTTATTTATCTATTTCATATTTACATCTAAACAAATTATTTGTTTCATTAGCTCTTATTAAAGAACATCTGTTATATGCCTACTCATTTGTGGATATGTATTTTAAATTTCTATATCTTTATATCTGGAAATACATATGCATATAAAAATATACATAAAGTGTATAAATAAACAAAATATATTTATGCATATTTGTACACTTCTTTCTATAAATAGAGAAAAAAGTATAAAAATATATACAGTTATATGGTTTTTATATAACAACACTTCCTTGGCCAAAGAAAACAGGCAGACAATGAGAGGGTGCTTTGAGATCACATGGATACAACAGGTTCAAATGATGGCAACCAGTGAATCACAGAACAAGATGAAACCCTGTGAGGTATGATGTTTTCAAAAGTAGTGACCATGGTGTATTTGGTAGTCAGGGCCTTTTATCTTCTGCTGTACTTCTGGATCAATGGGAAGGGACCACTGGTCCTGCCAGCCAGTCACAGGGTTGCCTGTCAACACATGGGTATGGCATTTTACCCAGAGGGGCAGAGGCAGGTGGAGCAAAAAGACTGTGTGATTGGAGAAGGGCTGGGATTTCCAGGGCAAGTGGGACATGTGACAGACAGAAGGGGTGGGACATCCCTGGAAGGTGAGGGGCACACACCACTGCTTACATTGGATCAAAGGTAACCTTACCCGCCTGCCCGGGATGGTGGAAGAGGATGTCCAAGGGGAATGGCAGTCACTCTTCTGTGTGAGTGGGGAGGACAACGCAAAAATCAGTTGTTGTTTGAGAGGACCAGTGCAACATGACTGGTCTTACTAGTCTGGCTAACAGCGATTCACCACATGCATACCCTGCAGGGAAAAGTTGTAGAAAAAAAACAAGTCACAGCAGCTCAAGTCTGGAGATGAAAAAGAAACGGAAATCATTAAAACAACACTAGTTGATTAAAGAGTAAAACGTTTGTGTTTGACTACTGTAATTGGTACATCAATAAAATTTATGTATTGACGAGTCTCTTTAAAACAAGGTATTTTTTAACTTTCCATTCCTTAGTAAAGCTGATATGATACTATAAATTTATATTAGCAGTTTGGAATGTCTGCATTCTCTAAGTGCCTTATTAATTGTAATGTATATTCTGCATCCTGATGTCTACTGACTGTATAAAATGAACTTTTTGTTGAAGTAAATCAATCACTAATAAAAGCAGCAAACAGAAGTTTGCAATTGATAAAAGCGATATACAGCAAAGACAGCACATTTCTTGGCTAGACTTACTTATTAGATGGTTGCTCAGTTCTCTAAATCTTTTGTAATAGGCACATATATAAATACATGAATTTTGTGTCTGTGTTCATGTTTACATTTTAACTCACATTTTTATATCACTAGATCATTTTTAGGCCCTTTTTTTGGCATGTCCAAAATAAGACTCCTGAAAGATTATTAACCACAGAGCTGAGCACTTTAGATAGCATAGATCATCAACATACAAGGACTAAAACCACCTACTTTTATGCATCAAACTTCAAGTGAATAAATGCCAGTTAATCAATTGGGTTTGATATCTCCATACCATCTACAAATGTAAAAAAAAGAACAGTACTAACAATATATTTTAGTTTAGGGGGGGGGGGTTATAATGTTTTTAAACCCTTGCTTGGTTTCACATCAAATTAGGAACATAGTAGAACTCCATTGGATGTACAATGTAAAACTGGATTTTATCTTAGATGCAAAAAATCAGTGGGAATTAATACACAGAGATATAAAATATCATGTTAAATAGCTAGAATACAACTAATTGAAGATCAGAGCTTCATGATGAGGGTTCTTCATAAACAAGATAGATCTAAAATAAATTGTTGACAATCTGTTTTGTGTCAAATCTGAACTTCTCCTGAATTAGATTATAAAAGTGTAAATTATCAGTGGTTAAACCAAAGCTTCTTTGGGGTGCTATATGCTTTCAAAACAAGAAAATTCAATACAGGCACACACTTAACAGTGCATGACAGGACAGCTTTATTCATGTGCATCTAGTTTTGCTGTCTTTGTCTCTCCAGAAAATCTTATCAGCCACAGCAGCTCAATATGGAGGACTTCCTGAGAAAAGAGGACTAAACATTCCTTCATCTGCAGTATCTTGCCAAGACTGACCTGATTGTTGATCTTGTTTACTCACCTACTGTGGTTATTTTGTCCTGAAGGTTTTCACTAGTAATCTTTTTGAGTGCTTTCATAGCAGTGTCTCCTGTGCATCTCTCTCTTACTAATCCTCTTTTCAGATCACTAACGATGAAAATTGACCACTCTAGGATGGTAAGGAAGCAATTCATACTATTTTTCTTGATCCTACCACATTTGTCTCTTGACTGCCATGACAGCTTTTTAATTAATCTTTTCTGAGAGATTTTCTCAACAGTTTGTTGTAGTTAATGAGCATTTCATTTTTCACTTGACTAATGTTAAACATGATCAGTTCCCAACAGTGTTAATTTCAGGTTATAGTTTTAATGCTATTATTGTTTTCACAACTTTGCAATGGTTTTGCTGAGCAGTTTCATGTGGAAAAAAAAAAAAATGCTCATCTGACTTTGAGGCAAAGGCCAATTAGTTTTTGAATATTTTAATTGTGGTTCCTAAGAGTTTGGAACAAAACATCAGAAACATTTACAGTAAAGCCAAAACAGACCTTGTTTCTGTCTAATCAGACAAAAAAATATTATAATTATTGTATTTTTCCCACTTCCTGTAGTAGTGGAGGAAAGAGAGTAGTCTGGATATACATTTTTAATATATGTTCACATTGATTATCTTGGCTTACGGATTACCAAGTCTTAAAACTGCTGGAATTTGCAGGCAAATATGCAATATGAATACGTTTTTCTTTGCCCATATTTTCTTCAGATTCAGGTTGTTCTCCAAGCCTGAATTATGGTTATGATGATGATGATGATGTTTGTTGATTATTAGATGTTGAATGCAGAATATACTTTCCGCACTGCTCATTGTTAGAGCAAGTTTTCACACTTTCCAAGCGTAAAGTTGTTTCTGCATTGACGTGCAAGGTTAAAAAGGTCCAGTCAGGGCATATTAGATTATGAAATATTGACCTGCAAATCAGGGAAGAAAGTTACTCGGGAACAGCCATCAGTTATTTTTTACAGCTGTTCGTATTCCTATCTAATCCAGTAAGTGCCACCAAGATAATCTTACCTAATAGAAGGGGTAAGGCCAAAATGATAAAGACTATTTGCAGAAGATAAGTAACATACTTTTAAATTCCTATCATCTGCAACAATTTATCTTCTGCTTCCTATGTTCTGAATACAGAGGCCTCAACCTCTACAGAGGCTAAGTTGTTGCCACATCTCTTTGTTTTCTGTAATGCTATCAGCCCACACCCTTTTATATTACCAGCCCTTTCTCCCAATCTTGCCTTTATGTTCTCTGCCAGACCACTTGCTAGTAAGTCCTTGAAATAATGTCTGTTCTCATGCCACTTTGTCATGGTTTAACCCCAGCTAGGAACTAAACACCACACAGCAGCTCACTCACTCCCCCTCATTGGGATGGATAAGAGAATTGGAAAAGCAAAAAGTGAGAAAACTTGTGGGTTGAGATAACGACAGTTTAATAAATAAAGCAAAAGCTGTGAACACAAACAAAGCAAAATAAGGAATTCCTTCACTGCTTCCCATCATCAGGCAGGTGTTCAGCCATCTCCAGGAAAGTAGAGCTCCATCACATGTAATGGTTACTTGGGAAGACAAACACCTTAATTCCAAATGTCCTCCCCCTTCCTTCTTCTTCCCTCAGCTTTATATGCTGAGCAAGATGCCATATGCTACGGAATACCCTTTTGGTCAGTTGGGGTCAGCTGTCCTAGCTGTGTCCCCTCCCAACTTCTTGTGCATCCCCAGCCCACTGGCTAGTGGGGTAGGGTGAGAGGCAGAAAAGACCTTGACTCTGTGTAAGCACTGCTCAGCAATAACTAAAACATCTCCATATCATCAATACTGGTTCCAGCACAAATCCAAACCATAGCCCCATGCTAGCTACTATGAAGAAAATTATTTATCCCAGACAAAACTAGGACATACATCTCATATTGACAGTCTCCTAACAAACTGAGACGTTTGTTTAAATCCTTCTTTCTCCCTATCTGGCTTCCACTCAGCATCAGCAACTCTGACAGCCAATCTCATCCAAAGTGTGATGCCAGGTCTTGCTTTGCCCACTTCCTGACAGGAAGTAAATCCCAGAACTAATGCCACAGCTCTTCCCAGCACTTCCAAACAATGGACCTGCAGAATATTCCAAGTTCTCATGCCAGATAGCACACAGAGGACCAGCTTCACCTCTTCCAAAGTTTCATTTATCCTGGGCTGAAGAAAGCATGACTGGTTGTGCCCAACAGCACAGCCGTATGTGATCCTCCTTTTTTCCCAAAGAATAGATTTTTTGTAGGAGAAATACAACATTAATCTTCTGACACTATAAAAGCACTATTAGTGTCAGTGATAACCTTTCCTGAGCTTTTATAGCTATTAATATTCAAGTCAAAAATTAAATGTCATAGATCTTTCCCCAAGTATTTTTAACATAACAGGACTTTGTTATCACTTCTTAAACTCTGTCACTAGATTAATCAATCCAGTGATACTTTTTTTCCCCTTTCTCCTCTGTCTAGACTTGTATTAATATGTTTTAGGAGTTTTATACACGAATGGATGGATAGGTAGATTTCAATGTGTCATCACATACATACAAAAATATTCACAAATATGAGTTCAAACGTATACATTAAATAAAACACAAAATATCTTCCAGTCCCAGTGCTGTTGTGATCTTGACCAGTATCATCATAGTAATGACACTCACTCACCTTTTCCTACAACGTTAATGCAAAAACACTGTCACATTTCAGAGGTGCCCTCGGCCAAAATCTCACTTTGCATGACTCCACCAGCTGCAATGGATCTTTGTCCCTGAAAGATTTGCTCTGTACTCTTTTAGTTATGTCTTCTAAATATAATTTGGACCACATAAACATTTTAAACATTGAACATAAACAGAACAAATATTGCAGCACTCTTACGAATGTATTCAGTATTGTATTGACTGCTGGTGCACCACTCCTCAGATCAAATAATATTCCTGAATTTTAGTTTCTAATTATTCTAAAAGGTTCACAACATATCAAAGAGGTATAATCCTTTGAATTCTTACCTTGGATATAATTGTAGAGAGTTTAGGAATTTACTGTAATAGTAGTTTGGGATGTTATCTCTGTGAAGTCTGTGAATGTGTTTTGATACTTTCAGGGAGTAGCACGCAGTCCAAAAAAATCCAAAAACTCACAAAAAAAACCCCATACCAAACCAAAACAAAACAGAATAGTGAAGGTCTGGGACTTTAGGGACAATATCCTGACTTTTATCCAGAAGCAAGAGAAAAGTTAGAGAAAAACAAACATAATTCAGAGCTGCATGTCTTGGTTAAGAACCAACATGCTAACATGTTGACAAAGCCAGAATTTATGAGCAAACCTTGAGTGATAGACATTCAAGGGGATATATAATACGCTAACTTTTAGATGATACTTAACTTCACAGTCTTTTTTTACAAGACATATGTTGCTTGTTGACAATGGCAAGATGGTAGAAAGTATCTCCTCCTGCTTCTATCTAGTTATCAAGAAGTAAAACTGAAACAGTCCTTATGGCTAAGACAGAGCTATTGACAGAGCCAAAGACAGAAAATGCTTTTTCTTTTAACAATTTATAGCAATACGGAAGGAATTTCTAGAATTACTTTCACAGAGACTGGTGTTTCCTCTCAGTTTCTCTGTGTTCCCAGTAGCATTCATGTACCTTACGGTGTGAAAGTATAAGAACAGTTAGGTTAAAAAGCAAACATTTTCCTTCAATGAGAAATTAATTTCCCACTTTCAGTGAAGTCACTGGATGAATGACTTTGAACAAGCACCTCTGTCTGCCTCTTGACTTACATCCCTGACATTATAACACTCACTGCAGCCCATCTAATCATTTTTGTGAGCAAGCAACCAGCCCATCAAGCAGAGAAGAGAATAAAGGAAGTTACAGCGTATTTCCAAGAGGAAGCAACTTCCTAGTATAGATTATAATGTCCCAGAGCTTTTGGCAAGCCATTGATGTGATGTCAAAACAAAACCAAAACAATTTTGGAAAGTTAGATTTAGTTCTTGGACAGGTTTTAATGAGCTATTAGAAAACAAGAGTGTAATTTAACAATGTTTCTTCTAAAACCATCTGTATTGCTGTATAACTTCTATAAGCAGAAAGGAAAAAAGGTGATGTAGTTCAGATTTAAGATTCTTGATCTTCACTAGTATAGCTGTTTAAAAACACCACTTGAATGAAAATTTATATGGAAACCTGATTGCAATGTTTGGTTCCAGGAGAATTATTCAATAATTTTACATTTGCTTATTTACTAATTACTGTGATGAACTGTGATTCAAAGCAAGCAGAATTCATCAGTCCTTAAATAAAAATACTTGCTTAGCTATAAACACTCATCATTACTGACAAGGCTTTTAGAATCCCATTCAAAGGTGAATCTTCAATAGTTTCTTTCCAAGAAACTGCTTGGAGAAATCTGAAAAAATAGGCTTGAAAAGACTGTTAAGTGCTCTCTCCTTTTCCTCAAATTTTGGTTCTTTAATATTAAAATACTGTGACTTGCTTTTCTAAAGTAAGAATTTGACTTTTTCATACAAGATTAATTTGCACTTTACCCTTTGAAATAGGCAACAGCACAACTTCATAGATCTTTTTACAACCCTGATGTAGCCTTCCATTTTCCATAACTCCTGCTTGTCTACAAATGGAAGAAAGAAAGGAATTACATATCATCTCAGTCAATAACAAGGACACTAGGATTTTCTATTTTTCAGCAGTTAGCTGAAATAAAGCTTAGGTGAAATTAGGTGATTCAATCTTAAAATCCAGCTGTCTACCTTTGAAAACTGCTAGGCACTGATGGGCCAGGGTTCCCTCTGTTTTTATACCTTTGCTAAATTTCAGGAAAATAATGAGAATGTAGCACACATTTAAATTTATTTATATGGCAGTGTTTTAAAACACTTCAATAGCAAATAAAGAAAAAAGACAGGAAACTGAAGTAATTAAAATATAATTGTCATTCCTGTGACTTCTCTGTAACTCATATTAGGGAAAAGCAAGTTGTCATTTGATATTAGCAAGGTCTCAAGCTCATGATCTATTACATTAGTCTTAGGCATTATAATCCAGTCAACTTCACTGGAGTTGCAATAGCTTACACCGAAAGACAATAAACCCACTATAACAGAGAGAAGATTCTGTATGTCTATTGTACTTTTATGCCTATAGAAAAATTCTGGGAATCAAAGGACAAATTTAATGAATAGAGGGATCTCCAAGTATAATCCTGGCCCTGCTTCCTTTTCCTAAGGTACTATTTTACTGAAGTAAATGGGGCCAACAGCTGTTTAAAATCAAAACCACAAGTTCGAATCAGACAACCTAACTGAAAGATATTAAAGTAACAACTAATATAATTTCAAAATTATTTCAAAATTCAGAATCTCTTTAAATAAGAATCACTGCACACATTCTATTCTGATTTAATGTTGCTACTGAGAGCTGAACACCGAATCGCCACACAAAGAAGCTTTGATGTCAGTCCCCAGTATGTACAGACAGTGCTGTCATGCCATGGAAACTGTGTTTTTAAATATAGAAACAGCACATCTGTATGACTGACTTTAAAGTAGAGCTGTGTTTTCAGTCAGTGGCATCTGCCAGATTGTGGGTGATGCTAAATCATGGCAATATGGTTAAGTATGTGAGTTTGTATATAATTACATTATAGGGGAAAAGAATGTGCTTCACTGCCAGAAAAGGAGGAGAGAACGAAAGAGTAAAACGAGCTGCTCAGTGAAAAGAAATTCTGCAACACGAAGCTGGAGCAACTTCCATATTCAGAATTTGGGTGGTGAGAAGTAGTGAGGACAATGTTTATCATAGCTTTTATCTCGACTTCGTTCTTCTGGTTTTATGTGATTCAACCAGTCATCTTAAAAATTGCACATCTTCTAGTTTACCATAAGAATGTCTTTAAGCCTTGTCATTACCAGGCCAAATATTAAATTTCAGCTTCACAAGTTTTCAGTATGTTTAAATTCTCTTTTGTTGGAACTAATGATCTTTGACATAGATAATATATATATTACTGGTTTATCGTGTGTTTCATTGCAAAGAAGGAACTGAAAATTTAGCATAAAAGGAATAATCAGTAGCTTATCATCTCTTTTTTCCTAGGTGAGTGTTTTCTGTATGCTCCCTTTTCCCTTTGCCCTTTCCCCCATCCTTGCTGCATGCTCTCAGTGCCCCATACAGGCCCATTCTCTTCACACAAAGAGGCAGGAGCCCTCCTTACATTACTGAGTTCCCCATACAAGGTTTCTGCTTTGAAAAAATGCCAGTTACTGTACTTCACAGGGCTACCTCCCCCATCATACTATTCCTTGAATGGCTGCAGGAGGTTTCTTTCAGAAGCAGAGAAGATTTTTTCACTTTCTCTGTTAAAATGAGGGCCAAAATAAGCTCTTCACTTCTGTAAAAAGACAGGTGGATAGAGAAAATCTCACGTGTCAGCCATAGCACTCAGGACTTGCCTGATAGGCAAGAGCAGCAGCAGCAGAACACCTATTTCCTCACCCTATGGTAGTTCCCAATAAAAAAGCTTCCAAGTTTTGGTAAGTTTGTATTTTTTCAGAGACATAGGCATCGTAGAGGGTAGGATTGTTTAACCCTGGTTAAAGGTTCCTGTGAAGCTTAAGTTTCTTATAACTTCTCTTTCTAATTTTAATGCTTTTAATTTACAGTACTCTCTTGAGACATTTCCCAGTGAAGGAATGAAAACAGTATTGGTAACTTTAGCTCTCTGACTCACCCACTAGTGATGAGGGGGAGAACGCAGCTTTCTAACTCATACACTTTCTGTGGTCTAGTGTTCAGCCACGACATCTTGGCTTGTGCCTACTGTATCTGGGACTTCCAGATGGTCTCTTATCCAAGTACAGGACAAGCCCAGGAATGCTTAGCCTCCAAGGTCATTTGCATGAGATGCAAAGTAATTGGAATTGCCTTTACTCTAGCTCCATCTTCAGTGGAGTTCAGACCTTCTGAGCGTATCTGTTCCTTGATGTGAAATAAGCTAATCTGAAATATTAAACTAGTTTCCTAGTTGTGCATTGCATTTACTGGAGAAGACTAGAGCAAGTAATACAAATTTGAACATTTTTAATACAGCACTGGTAATTTTCATTAATCAATGATATCATGACTTTTAAAATATATATACGAACCATGTGAAAGCTAATTGCACAGCTAATGTATAATATAAGGAAAGGACAACTCCAGTTTTACTATTGTCCTGCTACTAAAAGTCAAAACACTCACCAGTGACTATAGTGTAGTGTCAGTCTTAAAAGGACCATTCTCACCATACCAATAATTCCACAAAATATAATGTTCAGGAAGAAAAAAGCTAATGACCTGAAAGAAGGTTAAAAAATATACAAGTTATACACAGACAGTGAAAAAATATCTCTTGGAGAATCCAGACTGCTTTCACCCTGCTGGTATCAGCTATATAAATGCCAGTTAAAGGTCAGACATGGAACAAACCCAATTCTACCTCAGGATTTGCCTTCACAAGGAAGAGTCTTTCTGGGTTTTGTGGCTAAAGAGTACCATGATATATACACTTCTGGCAGAGAAAAGAAAAACAACTTTTTTTTGCTTTCCATGGGAAATTTGCAAAAATTACCTTTATAAGGGTTTCATCCTCATTTTTTTTCTTCCTCATCTAGTGATACTTCAATATTATTTATCTGTAATATGTATCTTGAACCAGCATGAAATCTTGAGAGGTTTAGATGGGAACTGTAGAAACAATAATTGGAAACAATCTGAGAATTTGTTCATATTTTTGGAGATATAATCTTCTGCTTTTCTGTTTTTATCAAGTGAGGCTTGATGTTGCTCTTCAATGCTGGAAAGCTCCTAGCTTGATTCATCAATATGTACTCTAGTTATGTAGGTGATGAGAGGTGATTTGTGAGACACATTTATGACTTCTCATTTAGAAACACATCACACAATGCATCAACCTCCCACACAGATATAAAAATATGAAAACTGGAGGTATAAAGTAAAAAAAAAATACAATGGCTCATGTGTGCTACAGCTGGTTGCAGCATAGTTAGGGTAAGGTGACAGACTTCATTATGTCCAAAAATGTGAAAATGAATTATAGCTCCCTAAGAACAAGAATTATTCAACCTAGAAATATTCAAGAATATTTCTTTTTGACCTTGTCCTTAGTCTCAAAGCATAAGATAACAACATTAGGAAAAGACCTGTACAGTTCTTGTCTTGAAATTAAAATACTGAAAAAAAAAATGCTCACATTCTTCAGCATAAAAGCTTTTTGCCATGAGCAACACTCATCCCTACCTAGCAAAGAATAATACTGTTGACATCATTAACAAATGTTATGGTCAGTCCAGTGCTGAGGCTGGACCATGCTGTGTTAAAGGAAGAAGCGGCCGTCCACATGTAAGAAGTGATGGGCTAAGAACCATTTATTTGATCAGTTCTATGAAAAAGCAAAAGCAAAATTAAACCAATCCTCTGTTACTCCTTTTCCTCTGCCTTCTCCCATCTCATTCCCATCCCCAGGAAATTTGAGAAAAGTTTCTGAATATAAAAGATGTGTGAAATAAGTTACTGTGGTGGACTGGGACTGGCAAGAGACTGAAGTAAGGCAGAAAATGGTTTCTTTTACCTTAAAATGGATCAATTGATGAATTCTTTAGGCTGCTGGCAACAGAATAGTATAGGAATGGATTTGTTTAGTCCTGTCATTTGACTATACCCATTATAGCTCATTAGGAAACAGTATCATTTATAATCATTTTCCATTTGTTGAAAACAAACAGAAAATGTGCCATGAAGTGCTCCCAGAATATCTGTTTCTTATTTAAAAGAGAAAAAAGAAAAAGTAACAGTCTCAAAAGTGAGGATATGTTTGTCAACAGATTCTGTCATCAAGGAAAAAGAGATTTGCCCCATAATAATCATTAGGTACTTCTGAAGGACGTAGAAACTGGTCTTGTGCTGAGAGGAAGAGAAGTGCAGTACATAAGTGCAATGTGTCCATTATAGATTCAAAACTATTGATGGCATCACATGTAGTGTATATAATTTCAGAGAGATTCCAGAAGGATTTTATATATAAAGAAAAAGGTATTTTGCTAGTGTGGTGAGATTTGTATTTAAAAAAAAAAAAAAAAAACCAAAACCAAAACAAAACAGAAAAACCCCACCAAACCCACAAAAAACCCCACCAAACCCACAAAAAACCCCACCATCCTCTTTTTTTCTCATATCATTAAGTGGAAAAATAGCTTACTGGAATGAACAGCCCTAGAACCTGGAAAAACTTCTTAATGTGCCCAAGTGGTCAGAGGACCACAATGTAAATATGTGCTTTAAATGGGAAAGATGATATTTTAAAATTATTCCCTTATACCGGATTAGGTTACATTAAAAACTTACCATTCTTACTGGTGAAAACAAATTCTGTCCAAGCCTTGTGCTTGATCTCCAAGCTCAGCATAGCTTAGAATGGTTAGGCATGTTCTATTAAAAAATGACAAAATAAAAGATGATTCAGATCTTACTTAAGCAACTACAAATTACATCTGTTTATTGATTGTAGAAGTGAAGCTTAGTAGATAAAGACATCTCTGTCAAAATCCATGGTATTGCACATTGGGTCTGACACCACACAGATGAGCACTGGAGTGTGAGACTGGTCACAAGTGGCACTCCTCAGGAGTCAATACTGCTTAACATTTTCATGCATAACCTACATGATGAAACAGAATGTTCCCTCAGTAATTTTCCTGGCAAGAGCAAGATGGGGAAGCAGTTTATACACTGGGATGTCAACTGGCTGTAGAGAGCAACTGACAGCAATCTCATGAATTTCAAAGGCAACAATCCTCCAGCTGAAGTAGAATAACCCAGTAAGGTTTAGGGGATGACTGTCTGGGGAGCTGTACTGTAGAAAAAGAGTTTGGGGTCACAGTGGACAACAAGCTAAACACAAGCCAGCAGTGTGCCCTGGCAGCAGTGAAAGCTGCATACTGGTTGTATTGATATGAGAATAGCAAACAGGCCTAGAAAAGTGTTCCTTCCCCTCCATTTAGTCCTTGTGAGAAAATATGGAGTACTGTACCCAGTGAAAGCAGAACATTGGCGTTATAACAAATCCAACAGAGAAGTACCAACCTCACCAGGGGCTGGAGTTCAGGATGCACACAGAGAGTCTGAGACTCCTGGATTTGTTATGCCTGGAGAAGAGAAGGCTTGAGGGATCAACTCACTGTTTTTACCTAATGGGATAGTATAGAGAAGATAGAGGTCCACAGCAAAATAGACAATTGCTGTGCTATGCCAATGCAGGAGAAGCAGTCCAGAGATTGTATCTGACACTTGGATTAACTGTGTGAGGAAGTGGGTCAATGGGCCCACACCTTCTCTTCTTCCCACCACCCTCCACTCTACATTAATCTGCCCTGTCTATGAAAAGCAAAGAAACGTAGTCCCTGTTCTCCCACCAAATACTCACAATAAGGCCTGCTAAGGTGTAACTGAAGCACCTCTTTCTATAAGAGTAGGATGTAAAAAGATAGCGTAGAGACTGGCTGATGCAATTTCTTCCAGCTTTTAAATTCAGCAGCAAGCAGTTGCAAACTGAAGACTTTGTGAGTACAGAGATCTTATCAGAGCAGGATGTTTTTAAAGGTTTAAAAGTCTGAAGAACAAATGAAACCATTTGAGACACACAGACACTGAAAGAGCTTTTCCGCTGCAGAAGTTATTTTTCTTGTTCCTACTTTCTCTTTAACCCCAAGGGATTTAGACAGTTCTCAGCCTCCTTAAATGGTTCCCTGGATCAGAAAGAATGGTTTCTTTCTTTTTCCTGGTCACTCACTTGGCTGTAGAAACAACAACCAAACATTTGAGACTCTAAAACAAAGGTTTTATTTATCTAAGCACTAAAAAGGCTCAAACACCTAGAAATCAGTAGAGCAAGGAATAGGTTACCATTGGAAAGCTTTTGGGTGAAAGATTCTTTTCTATCTCTGTGGAAGATACCAAAGAAGTGGTTGGAATAAAGCAGCTGAAAGTACCACCCTGCACAAAGATACAAGAGAGAGGCCTTAAATCTATAAGCAGACACTGGGAAACAATAGTGAAGTGTCTCACATGTAACTATTGGAATTTCAAAGGATGTAAACTGTTGCCGTAATGTTGTAAGCAGTGCTCCACAATGTCTATTCAATCATAGAATCATAGAATACCAGGTTGGAAGAGACTTCAAGGATCATCTGGTTCAACCTTTCTGGCAAAAGCACGGTCTAGAAAAGATGGCCCAGCACCCTGTCCAGCTGGATTTTAAAAGTGTCCAATGTTGGGGAAACATATTATATATTCACATATTTAACATATTAACGTATTATTTAACTCCTCATTGCATGGTATGCATGACCATGGTAACTAGATGCAGATTTAGAAAGATGAAGCAGCAAATTCAGAGTTATTTGTACAAGTAATCCTGATGAATAGCAGTGTGCTAAAAAACTATATCTTATATCACATCATTAGGACCCTGCACCGTTGACCTACCTACTCTAAATCACAAGAGGAAGAGCTTAGGAATTATTTGTTATCTAGACAACAGGTACAGCATGCAAACTAGCACTTCAAAAGGCAGTATAACACAGTCCCCTCTCACTAAGCTGATTTGCAACATACTGTGGATAAGAATCAGCTCACAAATATCTGAATTATGGTGGTCCACTAATCACTGTGGAAGTCAGATTTTGAGAAGTTGTTTTGAAAGGATATAAGAATAAAACTGAACAAGAAAAAGGAGGTCCTGCTGAGTACATGGTGACACAGAAAAAACAACTAAAATGTGAATGACTGAGTTTGCATTAGAGTAAAAGTCATAGGAGGAAACAAGAGGCCTTTTGTTGAGACTGAGGTCTGCATGGACTGAGCACTTAGAATAGCAAGAGCTGAAGGATAGGAGGGCATCAGAGAGGAGTTTCAGAAGGGAAAGCATTGTGGGCTTTGACAGTGGCATTAGCTATTTTATAAGACAGGAATGTGAAGAGAAACACAGGAGTTAAGGCTATACGTTACAGAAATAAACAGAGAAATTAATTTTACTTCTGTAGATTTGTTATTTGAATGTCTCCTGAATTACTTGAGCTATCTCATTGAATTTAATCTTCCCAAATATAGGACTACTGGAGACAAATAAGAAAAGCACCTCAGCCACTTTGAGGCCCATAGTGGCACAACTGCAGCAGTAGGCAGGCCTTGGAGATGTCTTGAGAAATAGCCATGTAGACATATAAATTGTCTTCATTCATTTAAGACATCAAGTTTGCCAATGCATCTGTTGCCACTAGAAAACATCCTATGTTATGACCCTCAAGCAGTACTTGAAGCAACAATTTTGGCCAGTCTATACACAAAAAGTGTATTTCAGTCTAATCTAGAGAAATCGTGAACACTTCAAAGGATGAATTCTGAATCAAAGGTCAGAGTAACTACAAAGCCTGCCGTATTTGTGGTAAACAGCAAGCCAGTTCTGGTAATTCAACAGACTATACTGAACAGGGCAAACAATGTAGCCTTTTATTTGAGGGTATGCACTCAACCAGCAAGTTTATAGCACTCACCCATAAAAAACCAGAGGTTTTTTTACTTTAAGTAAATAGATAAAGCTCTCTCGGTATTCCTTTATCTTCTCTACGGTGTATATGGTGCAAACACTGGGCTAGTGGGCTGGCAGTACACCTGCTGGAAATGGGAACCATTCTATTGACGTCAAAGGTGCTAACCCCCAGCAGCACCAAGTAAGAACCTGGCCCAGAGTATGTTTTGACATTTACTAAATGTTACATTTTAAAAATTTCTCTCCATTATTTGAAGCAAAAGTCTGTCTGCCCCAGTTGCTGCTCAGCTCACATACACATGTGAAATATTCTGAAATCCAGGGCTGTACTTAAAAAGAAAAGAAAAAATAAATTGGTGTCTTTGTCACATACATAGAAGGAGCATTTAATAAAGAGAAAAGACTCCATTTAGCCTTTCCCTTGCTTTAATTGACTTATTATCTTCTGAATCTCTTTAATTTTAGTCACTTCTATAATTAACTTGCTGCTAATAGTTCAGACTCAGGCTGACAATGGCAACTGTTCAATGATTTATGGTACAATGTTTAAAAGGGCTTTTCAGTTTAAAAAGAACTTCTCAGAAAGAAAGCACTGAGATAACAAGAAACTCATTCCTATTTTGCAGTGCCTTTTTCAAGAGTAGGGTTTGGACCCTAACTTTCCAAGATCCCCAAAACTCATAACTTTTGCTCAGACACCGGCTATGTGGGACTTAATGCACTAGTCCAAGTGAAAAGTGACTCCGAACAGCCTCAGCAGCAAGAATGAATTTGCTGCCGTGCAGTGTAAATCTTGTGCAAATAGATGATAGGCCTGCCAAACTGGTGAAGAGGGCTTTAAAATAAAGTTGCTTGAACCTCAATCTGTCCTACTCCTACAACCTTGATGTCAGTGTCAGCAACAGATGCCCAGAGCCTGGGGAGGGATCACAGGTCAGCAGAAGAGCACCTGAATAGCAGCAGAGAGGAATTCCAGCCACTTCAGCCAGTAAGTCTGGAATAGAGAGCAGGGTCAGGCGACATTATAGTGGGGAACTACTACAGGCCAGCAGATCAGGAAGTCTGAGAAGATGAAGACCTCTATAGACAGAGAGGAGCAGCCTCACATTCACAAGCCCTGGTCCTCATGGAGGACTTCAACCACCCCAATACCTGTTAGAGGGGAAACACATCAGGGAATAAGCAATCCAGAAGGTTCCTGGAATGTGTTGATGATAATTTCTTTCTCCAAGTAAAAAAGGAGCCAGTGAGGAGAGGTGCTATACTGGACCTTGTTCTCAACAACAGGGAGGGGCTGGTGGAAAATGTGAAGCTCAAGGGCAGCCTTGGCTACAGTGACCATGAAATGGCGGAGTTCAAGATCCTTAGGGCAGGAAAGGGGATGCACAGCCAGCTCGCTGCCCCTCAATTCAGGAGAGCAGACTTTGGCCTCTTCAGGGATCTACTTGGTAGATGACCATGGGATGAAGCCCTGGAGGGAAGATGGGCCCAAGAAAGCTGGTTAATGTTCAAGGATCACCTCCTCCAAGCTCAGGAGTGATGCATCCTGACAAAGAGGAAGTCGGGTAAGACCACCAGGAGGCCTGCATGGATGAACAAGGAGCTCCTGGACAAGCTCAAACACAAAAAGGAGCCTACGGAGGGTGGACGTAAGGACAGATAGACCAGGAGAAATACAGAGAAATTCTCCAAGCAGCCAGGCATCAGGTTAGGAAGGCCAAACCCCTGTTAGAATGATTCTATCAGGGCTTTGGCCTTTCCCTGGCCAGGGACATCACGGGCAAAAAGAAAAGCTTCTATAGGTACATCAGTGAAAAAAAAGAAAGACTAGAGAAAATGTGGGTCCTCTTCAGAAGAAAAATGGGATCTTGGTCACTCAGGATATGGAGAAAGCTGAGGTACTCCTCGACTTTTTTGCCCCAGTCTTCACCGGCAAGTGCACTAGCCACACCACCCTAGTTGCAGAAGGCAGTGGCAGGGACTGGGAGAATGAAGAATCACACACTGCTAGAGAAGACATTGTTCAAGACCATCTAAGGAACCTGAAGGTGCACAAGTCCATGGGATCTGATGAGATGCATCTGTGGGTCCTGAGGGAACTGTTGGATGAAGTGGCTAAGTCACTATCCACCATATTTGAGAAGTCATGGCAGTCTGGTGAAATTCCAACTAATTGGAATAGGGGAAACATAGCCCTCATTTTTAAAAACAGAAAAAAGGAGGAACCCAGGAATTACAGGCCAGTCAGTCTAACCTCTGTGCCTGGCAAGATCGTGGAGCGGATCCTCTTGGAAACTACCCTAGGGCACATGGAAAATAAGATGATTGGTGACAGCCAACATGGCTTCGCTAAGGGCAAATCATGTCTGATGAATTTGGTAGCCTTCTACAAGGGTGTTACAGCGTTGGTGGATAAGAGAAGAGCAACTGACATCATCTACCTGGACTTGTGCAAAGCATTTGACACTGTTCAGGTAGATGATGATCACACGCTTGTCTCTGAACTGAAGAGACCTGGATTTGATGGATGGACCATTTGGTGGATAAGGAATTGTTTGGATGGTTACATTCAAAGAGCTGCAGTCAACAGCCCAATGTCCAAGTGGAGACCAGTGATGAGTGGCATGCCTCAGGGGTTGGTATTGGACGATCACAATTTAACAACTTTGTTGGTGACATGGACAGTGGGATTGAGTGCACCCTCAGCAAGTTTGCTGCTGACACCAAGCTGTGTGGTGAGGTCGACACTCTGGAGGGAAGGGATGTCATCCAGAGGGACCTGGACAGGCTGGAGAGGTGGGCCTGTGCAAACCTCATGAAGTTCAATAAAGACAAGTGCAAGGTCCTGCACATGGGTCAGGGCAACCCCAAGCACAAATACAGACTGGGCAATGAGTGGGTTGAGAGCAACCCTGAGTAGGAATTAGGGGTGTTGGTTGATGAGAAGATCAACATGACCCAGTAATGTGCCTTTTCAGCCCAGAAAGCCAACTGTGTCCAGCAGGTTGAGGGAGGTGATTCTCTCCCTCTGCTTTGCTCTTGTGAAACCCTGCCTGGAGTACTGCATCGAGCTCTGGGGGCCCCGACATAAAAAGGCCATGGACCTGCTCAAGCAGGTCTAGAGGAGACCTATGAAATTGATCAGGGGGCTGGAGCACGTCCCCTGTGAGGATGGGCTGAGAGTTATGTTTGTTCATGCTGGAGAAGAGAAGGCTCCAGGGAGACATTATAGCAGCCTTCCAGTGCCTAAACGGGACCTACAAGAAAACTGAAAAGGGACTTTTTACAAGGGCATGTAGTGATAGGACAAGGTGTAATGGTTTTAAACTGAAAGAGGGTAGGTTTAGATTAGATGTAAGGAAGAAATTCTTTTCTGTGAGGGTGGTGAGACACTGGAACAGGTTTCCCAGAGAAGCTGTGGCTGCCCCCTCCCTGGCAGTGTTCAAGGCCAGGCTGGACACTCAGGGCTTTGAGCAACCTGGTCTAGTGGAAGGTGTCCCTGCCCATGGCAGATGGGTTGGAGATAGATTATCTTCAAGGTCCCTTCCAACACAAACCAATCTTTAATTACATGATTCTATGAGATATGCAAAATACACAAGTCCTCCATATGCCTGCCGTAGTATTCTAACAATCAATAACTCTCAATTGCCTTGAATTGCCAGGAAGTATTTCCAAAGTAATTTACATAAAACTATTTTTTTAAAGTTCTTTCCAAGGTGAGTCTTTCATATCTGGGGTTTGAAATAAAATCAAGTTTTAGACAAAATCTTTTAAAAGTGAATGCAGTTTATTGTACATGTAAGCAGAAAAAAAAATAGTTAAAATAACCTGTGTTTATTTAAAGGAATGTGTGTCTATTCCCTTGGTTATATATTATTATTATTGAAGGAGATGCCTGCTTTTGATATCATAAAGTAGGAGGAAAAGTATATTTTTGTTTAAAACTGTTAACACATAGACTAGGAAATTCCAAAGATTAATTTTTCACAGCTCACTTTTATAATGCCTACCCAAATACTACCATAAAAAAAAAAAAAATACTATTTACTTAATTAGAGCAAATACAATTTACTTTTTACCATGTGTGTTCTGCTCAGGTAATATCTTCTTAATTAATTTTAACTACTACATCAAATTAGTCACTGCAGTGCTTTGATAAGCTTGAAGCTTGTGACCTGAAATACCTGAAGTTCTTATTCGTTTCTCCTTTTCTAATTAATTTTCAGCATAGCCATTGAAAGAAGGGTAATGGATAGTTTTCACTTTTCTTTCTTCTGGACGCATTTGCACTCAAACCACCATACCTAAAGATTATCTATCCTCAAAACCAAACCAACTCCCACTGTATCAGATAACTAATGTTTTGATAACTTCCTCATCAGTTATAAAACTCCTGCAAGTGTTTTGTTTGCTTTTGTCTCTATCACTTTTACTTTAAAATATGTGGAAAGTACATGAAGGAAGCACAGACTAGCCAAAGTTGTATACTTTAGTCCTGAAGGATTTGGATTTTATTAATACTGTTTTTATTTCATTGGAAATCTCACTCTAAAATTAAATAAATTAAAGCATTCTGAAGTTCCCACAATTTTTTTTTTTTTTTAAAAAAAAAAAAAAGCTTGAATCAAGTGATTATTTTTTTCTTGTTTGTATAAAGTTGGGTAATTTTATTTTGATTGTGATCTCTCTTGATATATATATGCACATAAAAAACTAAAATCCTAAACTAAGAGCTATTTTGAAAAGTGAAATTAAAACATTTTATTCTAATACAAATGATCAATTCTTGATTTTCATGATTGATATTTCAACCAGTTCCCTTGTAGGGTTTCAATTTAAATGAAATCTCACTGTCTGTTACAAATAGAAGCAATTAGAAGATGTTCAGGCATCTCTACTCTGAGCTCCGGTATGTTGTCTAGGCTGCAGTTAGTGACCTGCCATTAGACATCTGCAGGATGCAAGAGTTCATGACAGAGCTATTTCTTTAGACTGCCTTTACAGTCAAGCAAGAGAAACAAGCATTCCTAGGCTGGGATGCCTTCTCAGGGCATCTCTACTTTGAAGAGGATCATCTTAAAAGCATTATTTTCTGCAATGATCTGGATGACTGAATTAATTATTTCAGACTTGATATTAACACTAGAGACTTACAAACTGAGGTGCACAAATAAAAATAAAATCAGTTAAAAAAAAAAAATTCCAGTCAGTGATGGTCTCAAATGTTTAGAGTTGTAAATAATAAAACTCTTATAAATTATTTCTTTTCTGCTTGAATCATTTAGCATTCTTGATATTTGAAATCTCCCTGAACTCAGAGAAGATTGAAATATGTGCTTTCAGTGAAATATATGATTACAGTGATCAGTTGTCATCATCTGGCCCTCTGATACCTTCTTCATGAACCCTACTGCCAGTCTGCACTGTTTGAAGAAACTTCTTTGGAGCTATACTGTCACAAATCTGTTACGATGGCTCTTCCAGCTCAAAGGACCATGTGGCAAGAATCAGTGCTGATAGCCAATACTAAGACAGAGAAACGAGGAAGGATGTGTGCAGAGGGGAGTCTTTTCCCTGATGTCTTCCTTATCCCCCCCTCTCTCTTCCCAGCCTTGGGTGCTCCACAGGATAGGGGCTTCTTCAGGCAGATGTTGACCAAAGAGTCAAGTTCAATCAGCAATGAATTTCTCAACTTTATTTTTTTCTACTTATTTTATATACTTTTGGCCTCCACCATAGTATTTAATCATGACTTCTACAATCTCATTATCCATGCCATCATTTGAAAGCTCAGTGGTTTCTTCTCTGGGACAGTAAGTTGGAGTTCTTTGGCGGAGTGTATCTCTTTTAATGGCTTGATTTCAACCCACTTTCTCACTGCCTCAGAGAGCACCTGTGCCACCTACAGTTACGCATGATATACCTAAACATGTGCAGGACTGAGGATTTTTTCCGCTTAAAGACATTATTAAGGTAGTGATCTAAAGTTTAGGAATGAGCTTATCTGCAGCTGTAAAACAGTATTGCTCTATTTATGTTAAGGGAAGGCTTTGACATACACCTTTATACATTTTTCTTGTCACAGATTTTTTCAAATTATTCCTCAATTGTGGCTTACTGTAGTTCGAAAACATTCTAAACATTTTTTCTTTTTGGGCTCGTTAAGGATAACAAGTGCCTTTTTAGAGTGTTTGGGGCAATTCCTTCAGGAGTTACAATGATCTATAATGGAAACAGCTTCATATATTGGATATAAAAATTCATCTTTACTTCAGTGCACACTGGATTAAGTGCCTGTTGGGTAGACTGTAGGGCACTGCACTGTGGAGCAAGTCCAGTATATTGTGGGTGACTTGAAAGCAATAGTGTTATCAAATTTGCACACATGAGCCACCATGATATTATTTCACCCTTAGCAGCCTGATCTCAGACACATGCTGGCATTATGACAAAGAGCCTTTTGTCTCCAAGTCCCCATTCTGAACACAACACAGATTGGCAGCAAATAAAGTAGGTACCTAGCTACTGGAACTCACTGGCTTGTATAAAATTAGTTGCATGTTGTTGCATATTTTTAATGATGTGGTGTGAAAACATTATGCTGCCTGATCCTATTCTGTCAACACTTCTGCCTGTTTGACCATGAAGCCATTTCAAAATACTTTTTTATGGCGTTTAAGGCCAGAAGAGACCAGGACTCCCACTTCCTCTGTGTCACAGGTGATTGCACTGCAGTTAGTTATCTTTCTATTGAGTTGTGTGATCCAGGACAGGTCAGGGCTGCCCCATGCCGGCCACAGCCATTTCCAGCCGGCTCCAACCGACCCACCACAGGGCATGGCTGAGCCCCACAGCCAAGATGGTGGATCCCTGGGGGAAGTGTCTTTAGGAAAGGGTAAAATGCGGCTTGGCAAAAGAGGGTGAGGAAAAACGTGAGATAAATAGCTCTGCAGACACCAAGGTCCATGGAGAAGGAGGAGGGGAGGAGTTCCAGGCACCAGAGAAGAGATTCCCCTGCAACCCCTAGAGAAGACCCCAATGAGGCAGGCTGTTCCCCTGCAGCCCACGGAGGTGAGCGGTGGACGCCTGCAGGCCATGGAGGACCCCACTACGGAGCAGGTGGATGTGCCCCGAAGGAAGTTAAAGTCTGGGGAGAGTCTGCACAGGATCAGGCTCCTAGTGGGGAACGGTGGCCTGTGGAGCAGAGCCCACACAGTGGCATGTTTTCTGGCAGGAATGGTTACCCTGTGGGGGACTCCATGCTGTAGCAGGGAAAAAGTGTAAGGAGGAAAGAGCAGCAGAGAGGAGCTGTTATGGACTGACCACAAACCTCATTCCCCTGCACCACTCAGGGAAGGGGCATTATAGGAATCAGGAATGGCAAGTAAAGTTGTGCCTGCGAAAAGGAAAGGAAAACAGCTAGAAGTTGTGCCTCAAAAAAAGCCAACCACAGCGTTTCAGATTCTGTCTTAAACCAAATGTTTACAGAGGTCAAAGTTAGTTTTAAAGTCTCCAAACAGTGTCCTTCTACTATCACCCCAGGAAGCTATTTCAAGGTTTTCCTACCCTTATCAGTAGGAAATTGTACCTTATTCTTAGTGTAAACTTGTCAAAAGTCAGCTTGCAGACACCAGGTCCTGGAAGGTTTTGCAAACTAGATTGAAAAGATGTAAGATTTATTTTCTACTTGCCCGTGACTACATAAAGTGAGTTGTTTGCCTCTCAATATTCTCTTTGATTAAAGCAAAAAGAACCACCTTAAACACTTAAGCTTCAAATCAGAATGCTTTTTGTCCCAGATTCTTGATTATTTGTAGTCCTTTTCCTGAACTCTGAGGTGCTCCACATCTTTTGACAAGTCTGGTCATCAGGATGAGACTAGCAGCATCTAACTAATGCTGTGTTTACAGGCAAGAACATGGTGTTTCAACAGGTATTTCTGTTCTCTTTTTCATATGTCCAGAAATTGTACTAGTTTTATCTGACCCAGCACTGCACGGAGCAATTTATCTAAAATATAAGTCTTTGCTTCCCAGGAGGAAGTCTCCAAACTCTTGACTCTAACTCCATACTTGATTCTCATGTGATACTTCTATTTGCCTGAATTTATTAATATTGTATGGAGTAATTAACTTAAAGTGTCACAGTGTCTTACATCTCAGTTTGTAATGAAGTGGGGAGAAAATTAGAAGTGTAAGGGGGCAGTTTTTCTCTTTTTTTTTTTTTTTGTTGCTGATCTGCATGAACATCTGCTAATATCCTAGAATGAGTCATAAGTTTAAAAGCATAATTCTACAGCACATAGTGTAAATTTATTCTCAAAATTTAAGTGGGTGCATGATTCCTATATAAAATATTGGAGCTATTTTTATTATACAGAAATGCCTATTTGCCTCAATTTGCACAACTTTTCACTACTAAGCTGATCCTAGCAGCGTAGAGAAGCAGGGAAAAGGCACATGTTAAAGAGAAATGAGAGAAATGGGGCTCAGTGGCACTTAGCCCCACGTGCTGCTACTGCATCTGCAGGTGATGCGTGACTCACTCTCACAGGACCAGCAAGTGACTGCCAGAATTAGCATCCCGCTGCAGTTTTGAAAAGAGATGGGCCTTTTTGACCATGATAGTTTGTATTGCATCCTGGGATCCCTTACAAATTAATATTTTTATTTGCCTTAGTAAATCATTCATCAACAATGTTTATTTTTCTCAAGTGCAAAAGAAGTGCTTTTAACAGAGTTTTGCTTCCTCTCAAACTTCTCATAAAAGTATATAGGTTTCCTGCACACAAATTAACTTAACTGAAACTTGTACAGATGAGGGATGTTTCAGGCTGTGATTCATGAACTACAGTTACTGAAAAGGCTGGATATGCCCTTTTTTGGTTTTGCTCCTGTTGGTTTACAGAGCTTCAAACTCAAGTTACAAGGAATAGCCAAATCCTAATTCCATCAAAAAAAGCCAGGCTTGTTCTAACAGGAAACACTGACCTTCATCTCAGCTGATTTTGATTTTTAGAATATTATTTACTATACTACAGCAGAGAGCACTCTGGCCTTACAAGCAGGTACTTTATGGATTTATTCAGGTGGCAAATGCCATGGCATGATTTTATCAGGATGATAAAAGAAATATGTTTACCTTACTCTGATGTAATTTCAAGTTTACTTTAAAGCACTGAAAAAGCCAATTGAAGTAACACAAGTATTTGTGTTTTACTTCAGCTTCACTCAGATATTGTTTTTAATATAAATTCTAGGAAAGTACTTTCTAGACAATTTCACAATGTGAGCTGTGGAGACCTGTCTTAGGTGGATATGATCTCCGGATCCTAGCATTTCTGTATGAAATCACTGGTGTAATTGCTGACTTACTTAAACTATTGAGTACCAACACTTTTTAAAAATAGCCAAACTACATTCAGACAAAAATTAATCTCTATAGTTATTTATGAACATGACAGTTCACTGCTAATTCAAAATCCTACTGGATTTTCATGTATAAACTAACAATTCTGGCTAGTTATTACTGTGGTTGAGTATTTTTGCAGGTTTTAGAGCCCTGTACCAGAAACAAGCAAAAAAGCATGTAGTATTTCTTACATTTAAACACTTTTTAGATTTTCCCATCAGGAGAGCTCATGGTCCAGCTGTATTCTGACTTGTGGGCTACTGAAAATATATAATAAATTGTCAGGGAGGAAAAAAAAGAAAGAAAGAGAAAGGAAGAGAGAAAGGAGAAGGAAAAAAAAAAAAAAGTCATGTCATAATTAATAAAGAAATTAATCACAGGTAATTAATAAGCAAAATGTATCATCTTTCCTTTTTGAAGCCAAGCATTTGCTATCTAGTTCCTGACTAACTTGCACATTTTTAATTAATTTTTTGGATTGGAAGAATCTTACCCAAATGTCAACTTTTCCCTTTTGCATTAGCAGATTTTTAATGTTCTAGTGATACTGCCAAGAAAGTTTGACAAAAATGATTATAAGGTAACCTGAAATGGCCCAGTTCATTAGCCCTTCTGGATGTGAAGTATTCTTTTCCACAGGCAACCTCTAACAACATAGACACAGTGTATGTGGAAAGATCTGGAAATATCAATTAGAAATACACTAAACAGATCTCAGTATTTCTAATAAAATACACTATTTTTTCCACTGGCAAAGACTATAGTTTCTGGCCCAAATTACCTTCATGGCAATCAATCAAAAGAGTTTCCCAAAGTCTGGTGTAAAATAGAATAAGTGACCTAGGGCTATGTAGAAATAGTATTTATTCTCCTTGCTTAAATTCTTTGCAAATACTTGGTAATCTATAAAAGGGAAAGAAAGTTGGCAATGTTTTAAATTGTTTCAGGCCACCTTTGTAATATGGTCATGTCTCAAGAAGCAAGTTAAAAAATGAAACTATTTACTTGAACATCCGTAAACCTAACAGAGCTTTTATCTATTCTCAGCAATGCAGCAAAGAAAAGCTATTTTTTTTTATAAAGCTGTATGCCCTAGCTATGAGAAGATGATTCAAGGCCATGGCTCATAAGCAAAAACTGTGTTTACCAAGGCTATCTACTACGTCCATCTAATAAAACTGAAGACATGAAAATATGCTCAACCTTTCCTGAGAAATAATCAGAAAAGTTTATTCTGTGCAATTATTTTCCTCAAGAGAGACTTTTCCTACTCGTTGAAAAGGGAAAATAAAATTAAAAATTAAGGAAAAAAAAAAAAAAAAAGAAAGAAAGAAAATATGTGAAAAATATTTAACATCAAACCCTTCCACTATAAATCAGGAATTGAGAAGTTTTGGGTGAGACCATTATCTCATGGAAATCAGCTTGATTCATGTTTCATAGTGGCTCTGTGCTGATTTTTACCATGTATAGATTTGGCTGATAAATATATCCAACACACTTTAGGTTTGTGTCAAGCACAGTCTTGTCAGTCATATATTTTATTGCAAATAAATCTACTATTAATTGCCTCACATGTGGACTCGGAAACACAGTTTTATTTAGCCCAGTTGGTTTAAGGATGTTGGTTATAACACATATAACCTTAAATTGCCAGTGTTGGCTTTCTCCAGGGGGGAATCCTCTTCCCGTGTAAGATTTCCCAGCAAGTGGTCAGCAGGGTGCTTGAGATCGATCCTCTTCTGCACAAAGAAGGGGGCTGTGTCTGGCAGAGCCTTCACTGTGAGCACTCCAAGACTTGGAGCTTACTCCTTCTCTCAGTCCAAAATAGCTTGAATTTGGGGACCTTCCAGGGCTGCTACAAAAAACATCTGTTAGGTGGGGGGGATGGAAAAGGCTGAAGATATGTTTGCTACAACAGAGAAGGGGCAGAAATGAGTGTGAATAGCTGACTAACTGTTCTTTTGTTGGACTGGTCCTCTTGTTGCCAAGTCTGCATCACATTATTTATGCTGTTTTCAGATTTTTACATCTTGCAAAGAAGACTTTTCAGTTATTAAAATTGAAAGTGTGGTATTTAACCATGGAAACTTGTTGATATGAAATAAGAAAGCACTACCATGTGTATTACCCTTATTTTCTGTGATTTCTAATGCATAAACAAACGTGCTTGAAGACTTTAAAAATAATAATAATAATAATAATAATAATAATAATAATAATTATTATTATTATTATTATTATTATTGAAACATTGTCAAACACAAATAACTAAAAAACCTACTAGAAGCTGCATTGGAGTGATACATTTTCCTTCTTGTCTTTGTTGTCACTGGATCTGTCTGGACACTTATGTCACCCTGATGCTGCATTGAGATGTGTGAAAGCTAATATTCTTTGCATTACTATTAAACATAATAGTGGTGATAATAAATGTAGAGTGGTTTTCAATACAGCATTTCTAAATCTAAACATGGAAGACACTCCAAATGTATTTTTGCCACAAGATCTAAAACCCAATGTAAAAATACCGATGATCCAAACTCTTTATTTTGGAACTGGCATCCTAAGCTCATCGTCAGTATAAGAATGTTTTAGAGTAACTCTATACATCCTCTCTGCAGACCTCTATGTAACATTATATTCAACAATATAATCATCAGCTAGATTCAAGACTCTTTGTTCTTAACGGAGCAAATGAATGGGAATTATAAATCTGATGGAAAAAATATCCTTACTGTGTTTGTCTGCTCTGTTGTGTAAATGTAAGTGTTGAGCGCCATATGAAATAATGTCATAAAGAATCCCACTGAGCTTCCAGATGTTTCTCCAGGAAAGGATTTCCTTTTGGTCACATTTCTAAGCCTTTTGCAGATGCTTCAAACACCATCAGACACCTAAAATAGCACTAGATGTGTAAGCTGATGTACCTGAATTCCTGCCTTTGACAGCTGGTCAGCTACAAGTCTCTTGAGGGTCCACTGATAGAACAATGTTATCTACTTTTATGAGAGCTTAGGCACTTCAGTTGCCAACACCTATGCTTAGGTGTCTTAACCTGGAGCTGAATTTTACATTTGAGATAATATTCAAGAGATTATTTGTGGAATTTGTCAAAGAAATACCAAACTAAATAGACACCAGTGGGATTTTTCTTCATTCTCTCTGCACTTTTCTTGAGTTCGCCTGGTTGGAAAAATTACATCAGCTCTACAATGAGCATGCTGCAAACCAGACTGACTTTTCCAAAGGATCTTTTCAGCAGCTCCTTTTTAAAGTCTGATGATCACTATTCCAGCAAAAAATCATCAACTGTTGAGTGAAGCGAGATATCATGGTCATTGTCAGAACATGTTCTATCACTTTTCTGTTTACAATGGTGAATGGTATTTGCATTCTTGAATCTCTGAAGAGCTGTGTCCTTCCCTCTGAAAGTTAACAGATGCACATGTCTTACAAGTCAAGACTCTCCTGTCTCCACATTCCAGGAGGCATGGCACGGGCATGTGCTACCATGTCCTCTGACACTGGTTTGACAGTTTTAAGAGTTACTGGTGTATTTAGTAGGAAATAGTTGAACAAATAACGGTACAAGAGAAGAAAAATTGATTTCATTTAGCCCCATTTTCTCACTGCGTACTTCCAAATAGAGGATACACTGAAAGGTGTAGTCATTTTGAAAAGGTGATATTAAAATGTTAAATATGCTTCAGCATGTATTCATCACAAATGAGAGTTAAGCTGGAATGAGTCAATCAGCTAATGCAGTAATACTAGGAAGAAACTGTGGTTTACTCAGCCTCCTTGGAGCTGGGAGAAATCCTGATATTTATTATTAATTGTGACACTAATATTGTAGGTGACTTAGACTGTACCCAGGAGTACATTTTCATACTTCACTACTAATTTTGGTACTTTACATTTATGCACACTATCGTTTATCAGGTTTAGCTTTCCATAGTACCATCTATCTACAATACCTGTGGAAGTTAGTGGGTCAGTGGGTACCGAGTGTCTATGAAAATCACATCCAAAATGTTTTTATTTGGAAGGTAAAAAAGCACTGAAGTTATCTCTGTTATAAAATGTATATCTTAAATGGTTTTCTTTGATTCAATTTGAAAATCAGGGAGGTAGATAGGAATTATAATGAGGAATCTGTATTTAGGCAGCATATAGCAGCTATGAAACACTCGTTAGCATGGAGGAATCCTAGTACCACAGCACTATGAAACAGTCAATAGCTAACAGTTTATGTAAAGTACTTAGTAAAAGAAAAAGAGACCATGGTAGCATTAAATATCATAGTTTACCCAGGTATAATTCTAGAGTGAAAGATGGATCTATGGGTGATTAGGGGAATGAACAGCATTCATCAGGGTAGAGCAGATGTTTATTACACCGTAGATTTTAAATGGAACCAGTAATAAAGCCATTCAAACAAACTGCTAAGGGAAAAGATGGACTTGCTGTCCTTCAGGCTATGTTTTCTCTGCCCTAAATTAAGCACCCAGGGTGTCATTACATGTTCTCCCAAACTGCATTATTCAGTTCCCCTGGATCAGCCAGCTATTTCTTTCCTAAGGTCAACAGACAGCACTCTAGCGACATAGGACCTCCCCCATGCAGTATACATCCTCTGTATGCAACTGGACGGACACAAGGCAGGTTGGTTTTGTTGTGGCTGAGCTTGGGGTATGCATACATACACAAGGTGTCCCTGCTCCATGGCTCTATTTCTGCACAGACACCTTTCACTCTCATTTTCATGCCCCCTGCTGTCAACAGGCTTTGGAGGCACAGGGGGTTTTTCTTCCCCTACAGACCCTGCATGTAACACCAGGCCAAGGAAACCTGAGGGCATTCAAACTTATTTCCTCATGGACACAGAAGGAAAATTCATTCCTGTCTTTCAAGCACAGTTTCTTTCTGCCCCTTTACTCTTTCCCCAATGAACTGCAACCTCTGTCTCCTAGCCAGTCATTTCTGGCCCCTCTCCATCTCTTTTAACGGACTGCTGAGCCAGGGCTGCTTGTATTTTGGAATACATGAGTCTCTCACTTCTTCCACATCACCAGATCCAGTACATAGCCTCTGCTAAACCTAAAATTTGGAATATCGTAGGTTCCTGAGTGAATTAAGCAAGGCAAAAGAAAAAGCAGACTTGTCTCTATTCAAATACACAACAGAGGAAAGACATCTCTTCCAAAGTCAAGTTGTAGTCTCCAGCCCACAGTCATAAAAAAAGGAAGGTGGCGGAAAAGAACTCTTTCGAACACCCAAGGACTCACCCTGAAGTGCAGGACTATTTGCACTTTCCCCAGATATGGAGTCAGCAGAAATAAATCCCATCAGTTCCTCACAGTTACCAAGCTGAGAAATAAGAGGTGAAATCCTAATTTAGAGGGAAAAGGTGTTGGGGGAGGGACACTTGATCCAATGTGATCTTTAACTTCAAAAAAGTGTTTGAGGAAGTACAAAACCCTAAAATCCTCAGATGCTAATAAATTCAGAAGTCTTTAGGAGCCTGAATTAAGTTCTGCTCACTTCTGTATAAATGCAACTTTTTAATGAAAGTATGGAACAGTTCTATATACAACATCATTTTGAGTGGTTGTTAATCTTTACGGATGGATACTTAAGCAGGTACCCCATGAGTGAAAAACATTATTTTTTTTCCCATATAGAAATTGCAACAAAATTACTGAACACCTCAGCAGCTGGATCAGGACACGATGAGCAATCAAAATTGTTACAAAAAGAAAGGATATACCTTTTCAGTAATATTTAGTTAAAATCCATTTACTTCTTCAACTAGAAGCTGGGCAAATAATACTAGAGATATTCTACTGATATTTTTTAAGATTTATTTTATTAGCTTTAGTTATGTTCATACTCGTTTTGGATTTATTTTCTGTAAATATGCAAGAGATTACATTTCATGTTCATGGAAAGTGGATATTCAAAGCCAAACTTAAATGTAAGGTAAAAAAGCATTGAGCTTGGAAGTCTGTGCACACTTGTCTAATCAGGGAACAGGACAAGTACCATATGTTTTATCAGCACTGTGATGTAAGCTAAGCATCATCACATTAGAGAATCATAGCATGGTTTGGGTTGAAAGGGACCTTAAAGATTATCTAGTTGCAATCCCCCTGCCATGGGCGGGGACACCTTCCTCTAGACCAGGTTGCTTAAAGCTCCGTCCAGTCTGGCCTTGAACACTTGGGTAACCTGTGCCAGTGTCTCACGACCCTCACAGGAAAGAATTTCTTCTCTATATATAATCGAAATCTACCATCTTTTAATTTAAAACTATCCCCCCCCCTGTCCGATCACTACACTCCCTGATAAATAGTCCCTCCCCATCTTTCCTGTAGCCCCCTTTAAGTATTGAGAGGCTGCTATAAGGTCTCCCCAGAGCTTTCTCTTCTCCAGGCTGAACAACCCCAACTCTCTCAGCCTGTCCTCATAGGGGAGGTGCTCCAGCCCCCTGAGCATCTTCATGGCCTCCTCTGGACCCACTTGAGCAGGTCCATGTCCTTCTTATGCTGGGGGTCACAGAACTGGACACAGTACTCCAGGTGAGGTCTCATGAGAGGGAATTAGGGGGAAAAATCACCTCCCTCAACCTGCTAGCCACACCCCTTTTTAAAAATGAGGGCTATGTTTCCCATTTTCCAGTCAGTGGGAACTTCACTGGACTGCCATGACTTCTCAAATATGATGGATAGTGGCTTAGCCGCTTCATTCACCAATTCCCTCAGGACCCATGGATGCATCCCATCAGATCCCATGGACTTGTGCACCTTCAGGTTCCTTAGATGGTCTTGAACCTGATCTTTTCCTACAGTGTGTAATTCTTCATTCTCCAAGTCCCTGCCTTTGCCTTCTGCAACTTGGGTAGTGTGGCTAGTGTACTTGCCAGTGAAGAAAAAGTCAAAAAGTACCTCAGCTTTATACATATTCCATGAGACCAAGTCCCCATTTTCTTTCTGGAGAGGGCCCACATTTTCTCTAGTCTTCCTTTTAACACCAAAGTACCTATAGAAGCTTTTCTTTTTTGCCCTTAACCTCTCTGACCATTTTTAATTCTATCAGGGCTTTGGCCTTCCTAACCTGATGCCTGGCTGCTTGGAGAATTTCTCTGTATCTCTCCCGGTCTATCTGTCCTTACGTCCACCCTCCGTAGGCTCCTTTTTGTGTTTGTCCAGGAGCTCCTTGTTCATCCATGCAGGCCTCCTGGTGGTCTTACCCGACTTCCTCTTTGTCAGGATGCATCACTCCTGAGCTTGGAGGAGGTGATCCTTGAACATTAACCAGCTTTCTTGGGCCCATCTTCCCTCCAGGGCTTCATCCCATGGTCATCTACCAAGTAGATCCCTGAAGAGGCCAAAGTCTGCTCTCCTGAATTGAGGGGCAGCAAGCTGGCTGTGCATCCCCTTTCCTGCCCTAAGGATCTTGAACTCCGCCATTTCATGGTCACTGCAGCCAAGGCTGCCCTTGAGCTTCACATTCCCCATCAGCTCCTCCTTGTTGTTGTGAACAAGTTCCAGCATTGCACCTTCAGTTTGTAAAGTTGTGGTCCACCAATAGAGTAATATATTCAGGGATCGTTATAGAATAAATGTGAATTACGGCTAATTTAGAGATAAATTGATTTGTTCACAGATGTTCTCTGAATATAAAGATAAATTCTTTAGAAACAGTTAATCTGAAGAGTTATTTATTCACTTCTGAGTATGCAGTATAGTCTGTTAAAACCCAGCTATACTTTCCTGAGCAACATAAATATGTAGGAACATTGAGATAAATGTCAGCTAGAAGGAAATCCTTTTGCATTTAACTGAAATAGAAGCCTGATATAAACACTTGTTTAAAACAGTTCATTTTTAATTATCAGACAAAACCTTAAATCTAGACTGACATCTCAAATTTAGGCAAGGGATTTCTGCAAATTCTAATGTTAGTTCAATGCCATAGTCTCTTTTTTTGGCATTAGACCAGGTCTTGTTTCTACTACTTTTGAAATCACAGACAAAACCACAGGCAACTGGATCTCTCCTAGGAAAAAGTTGGATAAGAAGCGAAAAGAGTTTAATATTCTTCCATCCTTTAGTCCCCAAAAGAACATTATTTTTATTTCTGTTCTCATCATTTTCACTGTGCAATGGTTGTAGTACTTAGAAAGAAAAAAGAAATATATGTTTTTACTACTCAGATATAGTATTACCCTAAATACTCAACATATTTTAACTGTATTGGAACTGTTAACAAAAAAGGCAAGTAAAGCAGCATCCCTCTTCTCTGTTTTCAGTATGCAAAAATTACTGTTTCGAAGAGGGTGAGATTGGAAAGAATCCCTCATTAAACCAGTGACAGGGGCAAGTTCTAGGACAGTTGGAGTTGAAATGTAGCTAATGGAGACACACTTGTCATTATCTCCCAAATTATTTTTCATTGTATTATCTTCCCACATCCAAACCACTGTTTTTAATTTAAAATGTCCTAACAATCTTTTTGCAACTAATTATGGTCATTTTATTTTTCAGTTCTGCTAAATGAATAAAACACCTTCTGTGAGTCTGAATGACTGAGTAAACTGGATTCAGTCTAGAAAGCGAGAGCTGGGGCGGTGTGATGGGGAATAGAAGTATGCAAAATTACACTGGCTTGGGCAGGGTGGATAGGGCCTGATTGCTCATTCTTTCTCCCAGTACAAAACCATACAGGATAGAAAGAAAAAAAAAAAAAAAAAAAAAGTGAGATTCAAAGAAAACAGAATGTCTGACACCAGACACCTGGCCATCAAGACTCCTTGCCAAAGGATGCTGTGGGTGCGAAGTTTATGGATGGCTGGGGACAGGCTGGACAAACAGATGGAAAAGACATCCTCCGATGGCCACTGAATCCCCAAGAACCACATATAACTCAGGAAATTCCCTGAACTGAAAATAGCTGAAATCTAGGAGAGGACTATTCTGTACTTCTCTTACTTTTCTTACTCCTCACACAGCTGGAGTCTGCTGCTGGAGATGTATACTGGGCTACCTCTACACTTACTGTCTCAGTATGGGCCTGCTTATTTTCTCATACAGGTCTCTGAAGAACAGTATGTCTATTAATAATTAGTGGCTTTAGTAATTTTCTTCACAGCATTTTTTAAATTAATTAATGCAGTTTTTCAGAAATCTAGATTTCAAGATATTAATTTGGGTGTGAAATTATATTTAAAATATGTCATGATCTGCAGAACTAGGTTCCAGAAATGTAAGATTTGCTGTTACTGAATTTATTTTTTTGAATGAAAGAATGAATGTATGAATTAATAAATTAGTTGACCTTAACTACTTCCTGAAATCTAACCAGTACACAGAGCAAATTTTACAAGATTAAATGGAATAATTCTGTGCTTTGAACAGATTTTGAAGCTCAGATTTTTAAAGGGCTTATTTCCATGGATCCTTGGAAACAAGTTCTACAGAAATTTTAAGCCATACCACTTAGTGCAAATCAGAAATGAACGGCTTCATATTTGAAATGGAAAAACTGACCTCCAAATAATCTCCAGTATTCATAACATCTGAACTATTACCTGAAATGAAGATCACTAAATGCAGATGGATAAAAATAATACCTTACATTTTCCGAAGTTCAAATATGAGAGAGGTTGTGCCCAAATGTTGGAACCTAACGTTCCATTACTTTTCTGCATTGGACTACATGGTCCAATCACATATGAAGGCCCCTAAGGCATCTGAAGGAGGAATGGTCCTTTCAGCCTCCTCAAGACGCTACTGTCCACACTGGCACATTAACCTGAAAAGCTGCTGACATCTGTCTGCCCAGCATTTCCATCGCTGGTCCTAAAGCACATCAAAATAAAGTTGCTTTGCTTTGGTTTCTGACTATTGAAGTCTCACTGAGACTATGTACCTGATTAACCTGTCAAGAAATGTCATGCTGGCATGATTATAAATAGCCTCAGACAAATGATGTAAACACTGAAGGCTATTTAGCTCCATCACCAAATAGCAAATTTCCCCTGGGTAAATCAGAGCTAAATTTGTCCAGTGGTGATATGCCTTCTTACCGAATCATGTCTTCCTTTTCTTGCATTTCAAATGCAGACTGCTCATATATATACATCTGCCACAGCACAATCTGCTGCACCTTTATGCTTTGCACTCCAGGGCTGTACTGTTGTTTCTGTAGCTTAGAATGGGTGTCATATACTCTTGTAAAGAACTGATCATTTCGCTGCTCTTCAGGTGATTATCATAGCTTTGAATGAATGCATACATTATACAATAATGATCCCACCTTTCCAGTTATACACGATGTGCTTATTATCAGGTCTCCACATAGATCTACATGACCCAGATTGGTTCTACATGTATTAGAAACTATGCTAGAGTCAATAAGCTTGTATCATTACTACAGACTTCTTTGCATCTCCAAATAATAAATTAAGGTGTATATTATCCTTTGGATATACTCCTTTATTGATATATATAAAATATATTTGTAACTTATTGGATTTGACAATTACAACAAAGTGTTAGGTTTTTAAAAAGTGTTCAAAAGCAGGACTTGGACAGTATTTAGTGACCCTAATCCCAAACCACTATCCTAAAAACCTCTATTCAAGCAATAATTCTACTAACTATCCCAGCCCTTCAGATGCATACACCTGATAGCTGTCCTTCCCTTTGACACTGAGTACTTATATCATAACCTGTATTCTGATTTGCCTAGGTGTGAGCAGCTTAGCACTTACCTGCTTAGGTAGTCAGTATTCAAAGACAAGGCATCCTTTTACATAAGTGGGGCCTCATCTGATAGAGACAAATCCCTAAAATTCCGTGAGAAACCTTCCTTTGTTTTTCAGTAGAACTTCTGGTGGAGGAAGTTGGAGGATGTGAAACACCTTTTACATTTTAGCTTAGTAACTAGACTACTCATACAGGAAAATGCCTTTCTTTGCCTGATGGTGTCCAGTTCTACATTTTCTCATGCCTTAAACCATGATTTGGTAGGCAGAGCTCTATTAGGACTGTTTCTATGAAAGCTGATGCACTCTGAAGACCAGATGTCAAATGAACAGAGAGAGTGACTATTTAAATGATCGATTACAGTGGTTTGTTCTGAGAAGGTATGCAGTTTTCTGGTCTCTGTTCACATTGTCCTTTTAGCCTTATATTTTAAATCTGCCCAATATAAAATACGTTACAAAATTTAAATTCTAAAACCAGGATCTAGTTTACCTTTCCAGCTTTGATGTTGTGTTTTGTCTTTTTAGCCTCATCAGTCTTGACCTACCTTCTAATCAATTCAACTTGAGGAAAAGGCATCATTTCAGGAGAAAGATGGAGTTCTTCCACACATTGCTAGCAGTGATGCCGTTATTTAAGGTTTGATGGGTCTGAATCTCTCTGCTTTCCCAAGGTGCTAAGTTCCGAGCACCTGTGGGACAATGTCCCAGATGCACAGATCTTAAGTAAAGAGGGTCGATGTCACTATTCTTGATGAGTCTTCCAAAACTTTCCTCATGTCTTCCTTTCTGATTCCATCCCCTTTTACCTCAGGAATAGTGTTCTTGCAGGGAGGAGGAAGCCCTTCTCTGCCTGGGACGGCAGGTAGTAGCTGTCCACTCCTTCAGCAGGCTCCAGCCCTGCATTCCCAGCAGGGGCCATCACCTCTATTCAGCCCTCAACAAGACACATGATTCAGACTTCACCGTATCACCAATGCCTGGGTTTCCCATTGGCTTGTTTCAGAAAGCTCTCAGCCCAAGGTGGTGATGCTTTAAATGTCTCCAGCACTCTGACTAGAGCTGAGATTCCTAATTGGGTTATAGTTGTGCAGGAGAAACCAGGCATTTCAGAGCTAGGACATCAATTGGCAGAACACAGGCCATATCAAAGAGATTTTTTGTCTTTAAGTGTCTGGAGCAGATCCAGGAGTTGGATATGAACTCAGAATTAGAATGAAACATTGGACCTGCTGAGCTGAACAGAGTCATTTGAATTCACTGGGCTAAATATTTCAGTGAAGAACTGACACTGAGATAACTGAATCTGAGAGCAAAGAAGGGCCTTATTTTGCTCTTAAACTTTTGTTGTATGTTCACTGGAGTTGTGCACAGACACAAAGTAGTACTAACTTTATGGGACTTTTAGATTTATATATTTTGTTTCTGTCCCTAAGAGGCCTGAAACAGGTTTTAGCCTCATTGAGTAGTTTACCTCATTGACTAAAGACAGAGTCAGCCAAAACTTCAGGTCTGATTCTAATATTGAAGGAGTATTTTAGTCTCAGTCTAATCCTAAATGAGTAACAACTCAGAGGACAGAAAATACCAACATGCAACCAGAGCCATCACAGAAATTCTCAGCTGAGAAGCTAGGTACAGTCATAAACCCTATTGCCCAGAAATGACCTTTCATAGAGCTGCTGCACTGTGACTGTTCTGTAGCTTAACCACATAGCAGATTAAGAGGACGTACAAGCTGGTTTTAACTTACGTTGCAAACATTTGGCTGTTGTTAGCACTGTAGTGAAACCATACCAGTAAGCCCTGATAAAGAGGCAAACTATACTGTCTCTGCACTATGGGCTTATACCATTAGGGTCAGGGATGACTTGTATCATTCAGTTTTGGCTGATTGTTCTGTAATAAGTAGATGTAAAAAAAATATTTCACTAAGAAAAACCATTCAGAAAGGCATCTCCTCTTAAACACAGCCCATAGGCAGAAATCCATCTTTCCTTTGGCAATTTCCTCCAATGGTCAGCTGCTCTCAGTCTTCAAGTTGAAGTGACAAAGCATAATTGTTCATATGAGCACACCTTCTTATTAATAATGGCAGAATGTAGCAGAAACTACTTTCAATAAATTATGAAGAGATATAAAATTAGGGGCTCACATTCCACTCCTGACCTTCTCCAATGAAAACTCATTAAAGGAATGACCTTGATTGAATTATAAGTGATGTGCAAAAATTTTTTTAAAAAAAATCTATCTTTCAGCTGAATGTCACATATGGTGTTTGTTACCCTATTGGTAGATGTTATTTTATACAGGAAGAGTAACAGGGGGATACTTAGATCAGAGCCTCCAGAGCCTGTTGTAAAACAAATCAAATGTATTTATGATTATATACCTTCCAAGAAGAATATAATATTTTTATTTAGACATTTAGGCATTTCAGTTTCTTATGCTCAATCATCTTTGATATTCCTGCACAAACAATTAATTACAAAGTATTGTGTAAATATTAAAACAGTCATTTATGGAAATAAATCAATATAATATCTGTGTTTTCCCTCTCTGGAGGAGCCTAACTATACAGGCTATGTTAAAATACCTTCAAGACCACATCTTTGGAAGGGCAACATATTAAATGTACTGATATCTAGGTCAAAGCCAAAAGAGCTATTTTACAAAGAAAACAAACCAATCTTTTCCAATACTGAACAAGGAAGCAGCAGGCCTAACTATCTGGGCCATATGGGGAACTGAAGGAAAATTGTACTCTATTACATCATAAATTGCAATGTTAGGAAGGGGAAAGGTGCCTACAAAGGTTTCATCCTTTGTGGACCACCTTGTTTCTGTCTGCACTGGTGGGGCTGGGATGTGTGGCTCACATTGCACATATTGCATAAATGAGTCTTATAGAAGGGGATCTGTATGTAGCTCTAGGAAACAAAAAAGCAGAATCTTTCATCCTTCCAAAAATACATTCTGCATGTACCAGGAAAATACCATCTTAGGCCCTGTGAGGAGTTAAACCTCAATAGAGGAAAAGCATAGCATTATTTCTGCTTACCCTCACTGATCACCATGTTCGACACGCTGAGTCAGACCCCCAGTTTGCATAAATCATAGAAAGTCAGTGAAGTTATATTGATTCACAGACGCTTATTTTTTAACCCAGTGGTATTTCAGATGATATAACTATGATTTAAAATAGAACACTCTATGACATTCCTAAAAGAAAAAGGAGGCAAGGTAATACAATGAATCAGAGTAAGCTGAAATATATGTAACCATGTACCATTAGCCAAAAGTAATGCTTCATTATTGCACTTAGGTTTACAGATATTGTTTGCTCTTTTTCCTGTTTCTTTTATAACTTTGCAGTGATATGACAATAAGATCATCTGGGAGAGTCAGTCTTGCAGAGAACACAGGCTTTTCCACACGTCCCAAGATAAAATGTTACATATTTTGCTACAAAATCTCAGCTGCAAAATTTAATCCTATGGAGGCAGAACTGCAACTTCTGAATTTTTGCCCTTGTGTCTCTTTCTGTCAATACAAATCCAGAACTATAAAAACTCTTAATGCTATGAAATACCTACAGCTGTGTGTAATTAGTCCACTCTGTTTTAATACAATCTCTCTCCTGAGTGCCAACTTCTTGATATTCAAGTTGAAGCGACATTCAGTTGAGAAATATGAGTTTCACTGTCAAAGCTGCTTAAAATGCACATGTGAAATTATTTGAGTACCAAAATACAGATCAGTCCAGGAGGAGCTGACTGAATAATACTAGGGAAATTATTTACCAGCTGGAAAGCACAAGTTGTCAGTTTTCCTCAAATCACATTGTTTGCTTGTGACTTTTTGATGCGTCTGACTCAAAAATGTTAAATGTTTAAAATGTAGTTCAACTAAAATGTGTCTGGTTCACAGAAGAAGTCTGTGGATATTCAGTGAAATATTCAGTTAGCCTGGGGTAAATTTTACCTGTTATATTGAGCCGGTATAAAAACTCACACTGCAAGCAACTGAACAACTCCACATTGTGAGGGTCTGAATTTTTGAAGGCTAAACAGAATAGGACACACTATACTAAGCAAGAAATTGTATCAGGCCAAGGCCCTGCAGGTAGCACTATGAAAGGTGAAGGTAAAGAAGGAATGATCTAATAAAAGAAAATTTAGAGCAGAGCAATAAAGTGAATGGTATCACACTGAGATACCTGATGGTATTTATCCAAGAACTCAGGAAAAGACCTCATATGTGGAATTTTTGAACGACTAACCACAGCATGTAACCTATAGCTTAAATCACCAAAAGGATCAAAGCAGCAACAGTGATGACAATTCTTAGAAAAGACTTCAGGTATGATACTGGAAACTATGAGTCAGCCTGACAGCTAAACTAGGTAAACTGGTAGGAAAAAAAAAAAAAAAAAAAAGCCAATAAGTAATAGAAATAACAGATAAATATGACCTATTCAGGCTTATCCTTTTGAAGAGAAATAATACCTCATAGGACATCTTTAAAGGAACCAAGAACCATATCTCTGTTGGTAGAACAACTTGGATATTCACAAAACTATCTGTGAGGACCCTCATGAAATTCAAAGAGATGCAGTTACCATTGGATATGGGCTAAGGTGTATCCAGGATGGAAAAAGAAGGTGGGAATAAGTAATTTCACAGTGCAGGCAGATCTGTAGAGGTATCCCTGAGAACACTACTTGTGGGTATAGTGAGGTGCAAATACTACTGGTGGGGCACATTTGGGTCAGTTAAACCTGAAGCATTTTGCAAAGTACTGAAAAATGTATAATAATATTGAGGATCTGAATGATAGATGGCAGGTAAAATTCACTGTTGATGTACATGGTAGTCATGAACAAGGGGGAGAAGTCCTCTCAGGCTACATACACTCTTATTTAACAGCTGCTAACCAGCAAACGGAACTATGAGACACCACTGATAGCTCTCTGAACATGTTGGCTCAGCAGTGATCAGAAAGGTAAAAAGAAGAGCAGGATTACAGGGGAAGGAATAGAGAATAAAGCAGAGGACACCGGTATTTCACTCTACATATCCATGGTTTGGCCACCCTCTGAGTAATGCATGCAGTTATTATCATCCAGTTTCAAAAGGAGTCTAATACAAAAGAAAGATAAGAAGAATGGTGACAAAAATTATCTGAGGAATAAATCGGCTTCTGTCTAAAGACGTATAATACAGATTAGGATTCAGACTGGAAAAGCAACTGAGGCAGAGAAGGAGTGTGATGCTATATAAAGTCATGAAGGGTATAAAGAGGGGTGACTGGGGAATGATGATTCATTATTTCTCATGGTACACATCTGACCTAGTGATAGTACACTGAAATAATTATGCAGCAAGAGAAAAGGGGAACAAACGGGATGGAAAGAATGCTGGAGGCACTATTAATCAGTCTTGTCCCAGATTTTATTCTTTCCTTGATGGAGCTAGGCTTTCAGACTAGACTGATCTTTGGTGTGATCTGAGCAGGCAATCCTTATGACCTTATGTTCAATGTGTCTGAGCAGTTTAGAAAGGTACCTGCATATAACAGCAAAGAACAACATGTAAATCTGTGTTTATGGGACAGGAAACAAACAGGTTAAATTCTACTGCAGTTTTCATTTTTAAACAAAACCCTTTCCCATCACAGAAATATTTATTCAATAGTACAGTTTGTTACATTGCTTTTTTTCCTATATTATGCATGCATGTGAATATAATTTTCACCCTCAATGCATTTCTAATGCAATTTTTCTAATGAATATTATTGTGCATTAGATTAATAATGTTTTATCATCTGTCTTAACAATTGTGTCAAGATCATTAAAAATACCAAAATGGAAAACTACAATTGGATTATCTTATTCCCTCTGTGCTGAAAAAGAAATATCCATTGCACCACATAATCATTTTGATGAAATAAATTTACTATATTTTATATTCCCACAGTACTACTACTGCAATCTTGAATTCTGTTAGTTCAGTTAATGTTATGATTTCTTCAACCTGTAAATTATGGTCACATTTTGCATTTTTAACACATTGCTCTCTACCAAAGCACTTTTCTAACATGAGCCAAAACTATTCCTACCACTAAAAAGAATCACCGTTGGACTACATATTTTAAGAAGAGTTCATGTTTAAAGTCAACATTTTCAATGACGTGCCAGAAGTGCACTTCTGGATATCACTGTGTGATTTACAATGTCCCTGTCTGAAAATATTGGCCTCAATCAGTAAGATCAAGGAGTGCCAAAGGAGTTAATCTGAACTGTGAATATATAAGAACAATAGGAATTCAGTTACTTCAGTAGATGCAACCATACACCTAGTGCTAGCCTGCAGGATCCCACCAACTTCTTTGAAATTTGGAAAATTACTTCCTTTGCATTAGAGTATGTTTTCAGATAAAACCATTAGCAAATAGAGTAACTCAGAAATATCCCTGGAACTAGCTGTCATCCTGCAATATATTTAAGCATGATCTCAATTTTAATCATGTAAATAATCCCATTTATACAAAAGAATGCATATATTTAATACTAGATGCATCCTTACATGCTTCAATGATTTGGAACATGAGCAAGATAACAGCTCAGTAGGACTATGTATGAATTTAGGTAAAAGGTTTGGATTTAAGGCAGTAATTAAATTAATTGCTGGATGAAAACTTAAACTACTGTTTTCTTCCAAGCTATATCATGCAACATAAGAACTGGAAGAGTGCAGAAAATCATGATGGGGTGGCAGACCTGTATATTTTTACAAACATGTAAATAGTGCTGCTATTCTGTTAATCCCTGCCATACAACCTGATTTATGATTTTTGCCTTGAGTATGGTAACAGAAATCTTAATGCAACTGAAACTGCAAGTGGGAAATATTTTCCATTTTTGAAATGAGGTAGAATATTGCAGTCAACATTTCTCTTCTCGAAATACCTCAGGAGGACTCCTGGTGTAGGACCCTATAATCGGGTCACATAGTTCATTTTGACCACTGTCTCTTCATTAAATGCTAAAAATAATGGCCAAAACCAGTGACAGTAGAATTTATTCATTATCAGATAAAAGCATAGCTAGAGGTGTTGTGCCTGGTGGCATGTAATACATGGGCTTAGCTTTTCTTGGTTTTGTTTGTCATTTTCAGTATTAAAGAAAAACAAAATTCAATAATGTGTTCTTTATTTTTAGCACTTTCACTGCTAAAATATTTCTGCTAAGAACAATTTCTGAGTAACAGTTCCAAGTCAAGTTGCCTCAGAAAAGAAAGAAATAAAAAGTTTTGAATCAGTGAGGTTATAAATGTAAATTTAATCCATTCTTAATGGCCCATGGATGTGGTTCACCAAGGTTCCCTGCCAGCAATTTTCTGCTGTTCCTTTGGAAAAAAAGTAATTAATGAAACAAGTTGAAGCTTGTTGTGTAATCCTCTCCTGAAAGCTGCATTCATACATTTTTCAATAAGAATCAGCAGCTGATTAAAAATGTACCTGTCTGAATGCTTGGAGCTGTTGGAACAGAACCTGCTGCTTAATATGAGGTTTATTAATACGGCATTGGACTTTTTTTTTTCCCCATTCATGATAGACTGATTTGCTTTCAGCAAAGACATTCTCGGATGCACTAAAGTTCATTACACAGAAAATGTATATCAGTGAAATCTATTAAATGAGATTACAGTCAGAGGGTTTACATCTAGTTTGGATCCAAGTTTATGGAGAATAGAAATCTCTCTCCTGGGAGACATGGACATGAATCCTTTTGACCTGAGGGAACAAACAGAATCCAAAGGCACCACTTCACTAGCAGGTACATAGGTTGAGAAGTCCCAGTAGCTCAAGGCATGCACTCGACCTCTGCTTCCCATGCAGCTCACTTTCCCCTCCTGGTTTGGTCACAGCCCTGTGGCAAGTAGGGCCCCCACAGACTCCTCCACTCCTGGGGACGAGGAGACACACCTGGAAGTTCAGGCAAGCACTGGAAGCAAAGATGAGACCTGTGCTGCTGTTGCCTCTGCTACTTGTCCTGCTGCCTGGCTGACCCAGTCCCTGACATTCCCCACTGTCCTGCCACAATTAAAAGAAAATACTTACTTGGATTTTGTGAAAAAAAAAAAAAAAAAAAAGTGACATTATCTACCCACAGGAGACAAACATAGCCCCTTGATTGAAAACAAACAAACCCATCACCAACATTTCTGGGTCATATCTTTAAGCCTTGGACTAGAAAAATAATTTAATATATTCAGGATCTGACTTTTTGTATGTTTATAATCTATTATAGCAACTAAGCCCCTCTGGATCCAGGGAGCTGTGATAGTGGTTCTACTGAGAGACTGAGCTATATACATCTTGTTTATTTGTTAAATGAAACTGCAATGCCAGCAAAAGGGGAATTATTTTATGTAAGTTTTCCCTTCAACCAACTGCCTTTAAAATCCTTAAAAGGAGAAGGCTACTGCTGGCAGAGCTATGACAGTAAAATTTTAAAAGGACAGAAACACTAATCCAGGTTGAGAATTCATATATATGACAAACTGGCTTTTTTCCACCTTTGCTGGTGCTAGGAGATGTTTCCTTCCAACACCAGCTCCCTTGTCAAAGGCTTCTGCAAGATTCTTCTCTCTGATCCATTCAGCTTCCTTCTTAGGATTCAGTTCTTGATTTCCACTGCGCACTCTTTTCTTTTACATGAAAAACCTGATGGTGGAAGAAAAAGTCCAAAATCCCTTCCAAAGAGCTTGTAGCTGCTGATGATCTATAAAGGTTCATATATTCCAGGTCATCATTAAATCTTTTACTAAGAGTCTGGCTCGAAAAAGCCAAAAACTCAGTGGGGATTTCTTCCCCCTGCCCTTTTGCTCCCCAGCACCTACTCAGTCTGCACTAGTGTGCATTCACCTCCTCCTTCCCATGACCTAAACATAAGTACCATGGATACACAAACGTCTCTGTCAATGCTGTAATAAACAGTAGCACAATATTGACAAGCAGAAATGTAGAGCTGATTTAGGGCTCAGTTTTGCAGCTGCTCAAATTTGGAATTACCATTGCTTTCAACAGGAATTCTCAAAAGGGAGTGGCTGCAAATTCAGGCCCAAAGAAAGCAGTAGCACATTGACAGCTCACCCGTCCAGCCAGCCTCTCCCTACTCTCTGCGACCTGACCTGACCCAGCTCAGGAGATCCAGGCAGAGAAAAATAAATGATGGCTGGAAGGTGATCGTCTGGAGCTGGAGTTTGTCAGCCATCTCCCTATACCACCAGCATCGCCACAGTCTGTGAAAGCAGAACCAAAGATTGGGAAGAGACAGCTGAATGAAATAATCATTAAATAAACTTCTCCAGTTCGCCTCTTTCTGCAGCTACATTTTACAGCCCAGTTTGGACCAAACATGGAGATACTGGAACATAAAAATTTAAAAGGGCATCAAATATAAGACTAATTAGCAAAAATGCAACAAATGCACCAAGCATTCATACGGACACCCTCTTAAGTTTTTTATCTATGTATTGCAAACATGCTGCCCTGATTTCAGGGCTTGAACACATAGGGATTAAGGTCAGAAAAAGGACTGGATTTTTGCTGTGTTTAGATTCTGTTACGATCCCAGAGCTGGTACTGGTAACTGATAGAAGTGTGATAATTCACACAGATCCTTAGAATGGTCATATTTGGTTGACAAAACTGTCTTCATTTTTTCAAAATGGGACCAGAGCTCTGTCATGAAACTCAGCTGTGTTTCAAACATGTCAGGTTAAGGTGTGTTATGAACAGTGGTGCTAAGACTGGACTTTTTTCAGGAGATGTGGTGCAAAGCTTCAGCCCAGAGATTTGCTTACCGTCTTCCACAAAATTCAGGAGTTCCAGACTTCTGTAATTCTCTATGTTCATCCCTGTGCTGAAAGCTGCAATTTAGCTACCAGCAAGCACACCTTCTCTAAGGTACATCAAGACATCCTTCAAATGTTTTCATCTTCTTGATTTTCTTCTCTTTGCTGTACCCCTTAGGAGGAATAAAGAAAGCTAAAGAACACTGAAAGCAAAAATTCCTCTGTAAAAACCAGCAATACTCTCTACTCTGGACCACTTAATGAAGAGATTATGATTCCTGCTGGTATGACCACTGCTAAAACAACCCATTAGCACCACCCTGTGATAGGGGAGTTTATATTTAGCAAGATTGTATATGTGATCGGACTACTCAGCTATGTGACATAAATCTTCAAGCGCTAGCAGAAGAAAAAAAATCTTCCAGTGAAAAAAATCCTCGGCTATTGCAGCTAGACAGATAAATAATGATAAATTAAATACGTGGTTGGAAAATGTAGCAGATTTAATCTCATTTTCTAACTCTCTGTGCTTTTTACTAGCTGATTTAGAGTACTTTTTTTTTTTTTTTTCAAATATATTTGAGATCAAATTTCAGCCTATGGAACTTTTTTGTATCTACCTCAACTGTGCCATTGGTCACTCAGAATCCACAGAGCTTCACAGATTTATGTCTGCTGAGAGCTGAGTAGATTGTTTAGTTTGAGTTTCCTGACAGATGGCCTAAAATCTCTTTTTTTAATAAATAAACTACTTCCATTTCTGCCCAGAATTAATTTATTTTGCTCATGAACTAAATTTGATTTTCTGATTAGCCAATGCTTGCTTATAGGCTTTACTTCATTTCACAAACATTCCCACAAATATTTTTAGGAAAGTTCTTCAAAAGCACAAATGTTTGTTTCAAAGAATGGTCAAAGTGGAAATTTCCTTAGAAGCTTTTCAGCCAACCACAAGTAACATTCTTATTGTACACAAATTTCAACCCCCTCTTCATTCAGCTGGAATCTTTCCATAGACTTCAGGGGGAATTAAACTGGATTATATGAGTCTAGTTCAAACAAACACTGTAAAACCTCACTAGATCATGCATGCTTTTCTTGGGGGCTTTTCTCTGAATCTTCACCTCCTCAGTGTCTAGGTTTTCACATCCCATGTCCATATCTTAATTGCCAGTGGGTAGCAGCTCACCTCTGAGGTAGCTGTTGCTCCTTTGCATGGGATACTTCCATATTCAGATATTAGAATCTGAATTCGCCTAGTTCTAACCACTCTAGCAGAGCTGGCTCCTTCACCCAGTTCATGGAGGAGGAAAAGTAAGGAGCTCCCAAAAAGGTCTCCACCATTACCTCTCAGGCACTCAGTTGCAGCCTTCCAGCACTTTCTTTCCACATTGCCTCCAGGCTTCCCACATCTCCTCTCCTGTCTCTCCATTCATCCCAGCCCTGTGAAATGAATCCAAGCTGTTTTTTCCATCTCTAAGCAATTGTCCTTCACTACAATCACAGACACTGTGTACAAAGAAGGTGTCTGAATGTGTGTGGTTCCTATAGGGAATACTATGCCTGTCTCCAGGAACAGAGCTGTAGCCATACCACACTGAGACAGACAGTGGCCCCCATTTTACTGTAAATGCACGTGTCCCTTCACTTGTGTGGGTGACAGCAGAGGAGCTGGTCTGAACACAGATTATACTCTTTTTTTGCCCTTTTTTTTTGAGGTTTGACTTCTCACATGAAATTGTGATCAGTGTTAGCTGTCATCCTGTGCAGTACAGCAAGAATTACCTCCCATTCAGCCAAATGATGTATGTCAACATGGTTTTAACAACCGTCTGCTTTCCATTAAATATTCAGAAAGGTGTAAAACTGAAAGAAATGAATAAAGACAACAAAGCACTTTACTTCTAGGCCTTAATATGTCTGTTTAATTACACAATGTATGCAAGATGACACTGTTTTACTGTCACAACTTAATTATTTACACTTATTTATACAGGCTAACTGTAATTAAATTACATCTTGAAATACATATTTTTTTTCCTTTGCAGGACTTAATTTAATGCTATGTTTTAATTTAAAAGTGCTTTAATGTAATAGAAAACAAGTAGGGATGACAAATAAAGAGCTAATGTGCGGATATAATTCATTTGTATATAAATCAGTTAATCTTTTTTAATGGAACTCCTTTAAATAATGCCTTTTTTTATCAGCTGTAGTTCTGCTCTTTATACTCCTGTTGTTAAGGAACCAGCATTTTCCCAATGACGCACCAATACTGGCAGGAAGCACATCCTAAGTGTATTTTGTGACTCATTTCAATTTACTCTTTAGTGCATTTGCAGTTTGCTCGTTAACATCAACATTGGTGGCTAATGGATACTCAGTAGGAAGTCATTTTTTTCATGAATGTTTCATGGAGCAACAGAAATGAAGGCGAGGAAGGATTTCACTGATCACAAAGTGAGCTTGTGGCTGGACGGCAGGCCGTGACCCAGGGCTTGCCATGACCAGGCAGTAGCTGAGCACCACTGCCTCCACTGCCAGGAGCTCCACCATGGCCAGTGTCTGTTGTAGCACCTACACTCCCACTCCTCACATGCACACAGCTCATGTGCATTGGCAGCAGAGAAAGAGGAATGATCTCTCAGCTGAAAGAAGATGGTAACTTTATACACTGATCCTTGTCATTGCTCCACAATTGAGCTTTCTGAACATTGTGGTTGTTATGAACCTGAATACAGAATAGACTTAGCTGAGTAATTTTGCTGTACTTTCTTTTTTTTTTTTTTCTTTTAGCTTTTCCTCTTTCTTTTTCCTTTCCATTTTTTTTTTTAAAGAAGACACTGGAAGAGATACTGCTTTTTGTGTTACACATTCAACACAGAAACCACTAATCATTTTTCACCCATGTCTTCTGGCTCTGTGGGAAACAAAAGGAAAAAATATCCTTCCCCTCCCGCCATACACCAAAAAAATAAAATCTGAAACTGTAGCCCATTCTTTGCCAAAAATTCCCTTCATGCGAGTTAGGTGAACTGGTCATAATGTTCAGCCATGAATGAGCCAGGTTTCTGACAGATGATACTATCTCTTGGAAAACCTATTAAAGGCAGGCATATTCTCTCTGTGTTTGTCTTCAGTTGAAGTTATGAACAGCAGCCACAGTCCGTTTGAATTAACTGGACCGATGTTACATGTATAATAATTTCCCTAATTCAGAACACCTTGTCAGGGCACTCCAATGACACAAATACGTGTTTGTAGGCTCAGGCTCCTGCAGAGCATGTAATACATGCAAACCATGTAAAACCTGTAGTGAAGGCCATAAGGGGAAGCCTCAAGGCAGGAGGGGGAGAAGTTAAAGGCAAGCTTACTAAACTCCTGAAGTGTCCCTGTGTGCACATCAGGAACCATACACAACCGGGTCGGCAAATTTTCAAACATTCTCAAGTAAAGCAGAGGTTTACATTATTGTTGTTATTAATTTTTGTCATATCAGGAATAGTAGCAAAGTCAGTATGATCTTCAAGGTGCACAGTGACATTTATTGTGCTCTCATAAAGCTTTCCTAACCACAAGTTGTTTCCTCAGCTTTAAAAACAATCATGTCACAAGACAGAGCAAAAAGCAGTGTGTTATTCTAGATAGCAGGAGGAACAAACAGTAAAGTGCAAAGGCAGAGGATGGACCAAGTGCACAAAAGGTACCTTTACAAGAATTCATGTCCTGAATAATCCACCATTTAGTAGATATGTTAAATATTGGTTCCAAAGCAGTTGCACAGTCACTTAAAAACAAAAAGCAGATGCTAAAAAATTGGGAAGAAATGTTCAAGTGCCATTGATAAAGTCAAAATGCTTCATATCCTGATTAATTCCTTACATACACACATAAAAATATACTTTTGACCACATGTGTAGTGTAATTGACCTGGTACAGAGACAGAAACATAGGAAGAATAAGGACACAAGAGCTCTAAAAATATTTTGATAAACTAATATCATGACCTGATGAAATTTACCCCGAAGTCCTTAAAGACCAAAATGAAGCAATTCTTAAACTGTTGGATACTACTGTGAAGTCATGGAAGACAAATGGCATCCCAAAGACTGGAGATGAATGAGTGCAAAATCTCTTCTTACAGAAAAAAAGAAAATGCAGGACAAAAAGGGCAGTCAGTCTAGCTTGGGTAAATTGAGATGTACTAGAAACTCTTTGAAAGCCCAGAGAGTAACAAGATAATGAAATGATTAGCATGGGTATCTCAAGAACAAGTTGTACCAACCTAATCTTTCTTGACAAGATAATTAACCAGGATGCCAATTAGGATAAGCTATAACTCTACTGCACTAAGTCTGGGTATCATCCCACATCACATGTAAATAACTTGGGGAGATGTCGGCTGAATAAAATCATTATAAAGGAGTACAGATAAGTCAAGCTGAAAGAACATGTGTCAGTAACATGTTATGAAATTGGCAGGGTAGTGTCCTAGAGGAGTCCATTATAAATCCACTATTAAGCAATCTTTACAGTTAGATGCTGGAACAGAAGTTGTTTATGCAATTAAACATACAAAATGTGCACACCAAAGCAACTTGGGAGGACCTGCATGTATTTTTGTGGACAAGACTGGAATTCAAAGTGCCCCTGAGCATCTGGACAATGCATTTGCCCTCTGCGACGTGGACAATGAAAGTGAGTGAAAGAAACCTATGGACAAGGTTGAACGTCTGTGTGGCTACAAGGGAGCTTTGTATTAGATACTACAGATGGGGACTGGGGAAGAAGAAAATAAATATTTTACTGCAAGGATAGAAGGCAACTGGGACTAGGCTGTCTTCAGAAGCTGAAAAAAATCCCTTGCTATTGTATACTTTTAAGAAAATGCTAGACAAATATCTGTTGGAGGATGGTCTAAGTGAATCTGATTCTGTCTCAGACTGGCAAGGTAAACACTACTTCCATCACGGCTATGATTTTGTCAGCCCTCAGGCTTCATCTATAAGGTATTATTTGTTCCTTTGTTCACTTTGTCCTCTTATCTTTTTCAGATTTGCCTGCCCTGTGGGACAATTTGCTGTAAGAGTGGAGGACATTCACATATTGTTCCTTTTGCTGGATCTGGACACAAAAGAAACTTATTGAATAAACATAGCTTTAGCACACCATCAGCTATGTTTTCATTCCTTCTTGCTTCAGTAGCATATGTTATGTTACGACACATTTTCCACAGCTCTTGTTTTCCCCTCAGCTTGCTTTATAATGTTCAGCTTTGTACACATGTGTCCTGGCAGCACATGTCCAAAGCAGAAGCAGAGGATCAATCTGTGAAACTTTGGAAAAAGTCCATCTGGGACCAATGTTGTCTCCTAAAAAGTAGAGCAAGGGGAAGGGGGGGGGAAAGGAGGGAAGGAATGAAAGGAAGATGTCCCCAACACCACAATCTTGAGGGATAAAACAAGACAATTAAGGTCCCAGCTACTATGGAGAAGCATGCAGAGGGTTTGAGTTATTGCTCTCACTTCCCCTTTCACTAGTACTCTCACTCCCTCTGCATTTCCCTGAGCAGCATCTTCTCACACAAAGTAAACAGGAAGAAGATAAATCCTTGTTGGAACAAACCATGCAAAAATGGAGATTTTTCAGCAGGAGGACATTTTGGATGCAGTATGTGCCACCGCACTCATATTTGTAGAGCTATAAACATTTCAACAGCTTTCTGGCTTGGTTTCTAAGTCACATGAATTCATTACAAAACTAGTAGGTACCTGGCAGTAAATTCTTGTATTTGGATAGAAGAACCACCAGGGTCATAGTAATACTTCTTAAAGGACACTATCTAGATTTGTCTGTGGATCAGTCAGACCCAGCCACGTGAATTTTTGTGGTTTCAGTTCATCCCTATTTCAATTTATTTATGTGAAGAAATAAAATTTGGGGGTTTGACATTTTTTAATACAGACATATATTCACATATTTTTAAAATGTAGATTGCTCTTATTTGGTTCATTTTGTTTGATTTCTGCATTTAATGAAAATATCTTTGGAACTGGAGGAGGATTTTTTTTTTTTTTTTTTTGGTTGTGAATGCAATACAACTTGCATACAATTTTCTAGCTTTTTTTAGTAAGCAGGGGAAATTGTAATGGGAAGCCTAGCACCTCAACAGGCTGAAGAACTGGGCACAGAGGAATCTCATGAACTTTAACAAAGGAATATATGAAGTCCTGCATCTGGGGAGGAATAACCCCAGGCACCAGTACATGCAGGGGGCCAACTAGCTGGAAAACAGTTCTACAGAGAATAACTTTGGAAATTCCACACGAACACATGAAAACACTTTTTTTTACTGTGAGGGTGGACAAACACTGGAACAAGTTGCCCAGAGACTATGGAGTCTCCATCTGTGGAGATATTAAAAACCCAACCAGACACAGCCCTGAGCAACCTGCTCTATCTGACCCTGCTTTAGCAAGTGGGGGGGGGGGAGGGAATTACATGACCTCAAAAGGACCTTTCCAACCTCTGCATTTCTGTGATTCTGTGACTGTGTGAACAGAAGCAATGGGAAAGAGAAGCAGTCATTCATCAATGAATGAACACTGCCTTATCTGCTCTCAGTGGAAAAAGCAGATTCCTGACGTAGAAGATGGATCATCTGGATCACCTCTTGGAGGTACATGTGTTTGCATTATAGGGAATGTAGAGAAGGAAGCACCACCTCCCTTTCAGTGATTTCATCCCAGTAGGGAAGGAGAAGCTCCACTCACCATAAGAAGAAAGGATACCAAATAGACATTCTTCCCCGGAAAATCCTTCTGTACCCCTCTTTAGGGAGCAAAATTCAGTTTGGACAGGGGTATTGAGGAACATCGAACTGTCAGAGCATGGAAAACAAATGGGTCCTCAGTCAGTGTTGGAATCATCATGCTCCTCAACATCTGCTGCTCTGCAGAGGTAAGGGAGGGATCCAAAATAGGTGTGACAGGCTTTACCTCAGACTCAGGGACTGTGCATCCGTTTATGTCAGCTGAATACCAGCCCACATGTTTTCCTCCCTCCATTTATCTTTGTTTTGGACTATAAGAGTAAATAAAAGATGAACAAGCAGACCTTACTACATACTAGAAAAAAGTGACATAGAAGTACATGGTATGACATATCTACTGTGAAGTACCCATCTTGCAAGAATTAAATGAGTTAAATATTTTAGGATTTGTATTAGTGGGATATAATTTTCAGAGAGCACATTTCACAAGTCATACTTCTAGGTTGGAAGAACAAATTTAAGTCATACAAATTCTGGATTTTTGACACACTCCTATGTGGTTAGTAGAAAAAATACAGTGGTACAATAAAAAATTGCCAGCAGCTCGAGAGTTATCATTTCAGAAAGTTTTCTATTTAACAACAGAGTGAAGAAAGATTATCTCCTCATGAGGTCAGAGGAGATAACATGACACACCTTCAAATCTTCCACGCCCTAAGGACCTCCATAGCCCAGGTCCTACCTTGTTCTGAAGAAAATAAACTAATCCCTAGTATGATGCAGGGCCCCAGACAGACTGCCAGACCACAGTTTTCTTCCAGGTGACAGAAACCTGTAAGACCATCTCTCCCAAACTGCATTTCCAGAACAGGGCTCCAAACAGATTTCAGCTGCAAGCAAATACCACTGCTCTGGAAAGGAAGACTGCTCTCTTACTAGAGAGCGAAGTCAACAGCAGCAGCAGCATTCTCTAGCTATTGAAAAATGGAAAAACATTTGCTTGGAAGGGAAATCGGTTTTTCTTTTGACAATTTAGTATGTTTCCCAGCTTCTGTAGGAATTACTACACTCTCACCCTGATAGCTACAACAGGTCCATAGTTAATCATTGTGCTCTTCCTCATGCAACACAACCAATCTTTAAAATAGTTGATGTGCTATGCTTCAAAACCATCATCATGCTTATGTTGTTCCAGCAGGCTATGCTTATCACGTAAGAGTGAGACTGGAGAAATTCTGGACTAATTTCATCTTATAAAATCTTCAGCTGGACCCTCTTCACACTACGGGGGCCCCATTATCTCATTCAGACAACTCCTTACACACCTGAGGAATCACGTACCAAACCAGTGGAAAACACTGAAGTTTGATAGTAGGATACAGTACTAATTGTTAAATCATAGATCATAAAATCATAGGATGGTTTGGGTTGGAAGGGACCTTAAAGGTCATCTAGTTCCAACCCCCTGACATGGGCAGGGACACCTTCCACTAGACCAGGTTGCTCAAAGCCCCGTCCAGCCTGGCCTGGAACACTTCCAGGGAGGGGGCAGCCACCAGTGCTCTGGGCAGCCTGTTCCAGTGTCTCACCACCCTCACAGCAAAGAATTTATTCTTTATATATAATTTTAATCTACCTATTTTCAGTTTAAAACCATTACTCCTCATCCTATCACAACACTCCCTGATAAAGAGTCCCTCCCCATCTTTCCTGTAGCCCCCTTCAAGTACTGGAGGGCCACTACAAGGTGTCTCCAGAGCCTTCTCTTCTCCAGGCTGAACAACCCCAACTCTCTCAGCCTGTCCTCATAGGGGAGGTGCTCCAGCCCCCTGACCATCTTCATGGTCCTCTGGATCCACTTGAGCAGGTTTTCTCTTCAGAATGTTAATCTTAAATCCCTCTTTAAGTGATTATTTTAAATTATAAAGTCGAAAAAAGACATGAAAGAATTTAACATTTACCTTTTTTTTTTTTGTCCACTAGTAATGACAACATAATGAAGTGTTCATTATCTGTATGTATTAATGATTAAACACCTCCCTCTGATTCTGTCGCAGTGAAATGTCATTTCTGAAAGTACTATTTATATGGCATTCAGAGTAAAATTATTGACTGCAGGTGCAGATGAAAAAAAAAGTAGTGTTTTTCTTTTTTACCTTGCGTGATACATCTCTTTCATCATTCATTTCATTATTAATTTATCACACAATGTCATGTTCTTATGGCATTGACTTGAATCAGGTTTAGCATGGACAGGTGCTGTTAAAACATTCCCGGCCCACACACAACTTATCTGGATCATCCCTCTGCTTTTGCAGTTCAAGGCAAACTCCAGAGTAAACATCACCAATGTGACACTAAAGTGTAGTACAGAGTTTGGTGATTTTTTAAAAAAATAGTAGGGATTAATGGAGATCAGAGTGTCTTATGAAGAATGTTCCATTTTTCAGGATGTCAGTCAAGGATTGCCATTGAACTCCTTCCTCTGCCATGTGCTTTTCACAGGACCTTGTGAATGTCACACTGGCAAAACTATCAGAAGTGGTTTGATACTTAGCATCCACATAGCTAATTCTTTTCAGTGCTCTTTGCAGCTAATGGATGAATAGACATTTCTAGAATGCAGATAATCTCATCCTAAAGAAGATATCTAGAACAGACTGGCAAATCTCACCCTCAAAATGCCTACTTAGCTCTACTGTCTGTCAAGGGATCCCCTAGAGAGTCTCAGACATGTCTACAGCATAGGTATCTAAAGCTAGGTGAGCTCAACCCCATCTTTTGTGCCTGACTTCCTCCTCTATTCAGTGGGGTACAAAACATTTACCTTCAGATAATATAGATGAGATAAAATATTTTTCTTGTATAACAGATAAAATTATATTCTCAAATGCACTTATTCCACATACTGTAGGAAAACACGCTCCAGGCTCGAGCACTGACCCAGGTGCTGGCAGAGACCCAGTCGGGACTGTGAGTCACCCACGGTGGTTCCCCCCATGCCTCCAAATGGCAGAACACAGTTTCCCTCTCACCAGGAGGGTCCCTGCATTAGCTGTGCTATATGAAGGGGTCTGCTGCAGATATGACAGCTCACGGGAGTTGTGTGGATCGACCCATTATCACGGGTGTTGTCCTGACTTCAGTGTGGCTGCTGGCCTGGACCTGGCTGCTGCCTGCCAGCTTGAGCATGGGCAGAGCTGGCCTGAGAGTCATCAGAGTGGAACCACTCTCCAACAGGCTCAAACCAAGCTATTTGTAGCCTCCACAAATGAGGAGAGCAAGACATTATTTTACTGCCTGTCTTAGCATTGAACTCCTTGTTCAGACAAAACTCTCATTCATTTAGTCTGCATCATTTCTTAAGGAATTTCAACATCACCTTTCTTCTGATATTGAAGATCCCAAACCCCAAACTTATGTATACGGGATATACTTGTGCTGACATAAAAAAGCTTTGGATCAGTCCCTATTTCATGCATTTGCTATCTGAAAAGGAAACAAGAGAAATTTCATGTAAGAATACTTTAACATCCTGAATATGTGAAAGACAGTAGACATCCACAAGTGTACCTCTTAAAGAAATCTTGATAAAACTTCAGAATAGCCTGAAAAACTATAAAAAGGAAGTCAAAACAGAATGAAAGTAAGAAGACCTCAATTCATAAAAAAGACAGTGAGAATTTTGCTACAGATTTCCACCTTATTTGTATTTCACTCTTGAGTCTGTGAGTCTGAAAAGGTCAGCCGATACGTCCCATTGTGCTAAGCAGCGGCAGCCTCTGAAATTCAGTGAATGAAATCTCACTGTTAGATTGGCCGCATAGCCTCCCTCTTCCAGCAGCTGCAGTGCACTACAGCCCTGACCAAGACAGGGACAGACCTTTAAAAGCATGGGAATCCACTATCACTCTTCTGTGCAAATGCATCAAACTATAGATATTTACTGTGCGTCAAACTATAGACATTTACTGTTTGCCCCCAGTCTTTATGATGTTGACTGAAGGGGTGGACTAGCTTGCAGAAATTATAAATAAAAAGTGAGGTAGACTTGTCTTCTGTGGAATTTCTTCCAGTTTAGTCAAATAGAACTCCTTGCCTCTTCTTGGCATCTGCCAGAAAATTGCAAGCCAGGGTAAATTGGGACTCTGTTTTAGCACTTCATTGTGATGCATCATTTAAAAGGTGACAGCTTTGTAGTTTTCCAGTAATACCAGGAAAATGGGGGAAGGTTACTTAGGCTTAGTAAACAGGATTTTGGTTCACCATTTGTTCTCCAAACCAAAACAGAAAAAAGAAGGAATTTTGAACAGCATTCCAATACAGGAAGTTGTTTAACTTCCACAGATGACATTTAGGTGGTACATTGCACATTATCAGTGGGAGCATGGGGGAGGAAGTGAAGAAAAATAAATAATTTACCATTGTGTGAAACCCAGATCACCAAAGAAAAAACTAAACCAGAAAATTACTAGCGCTCATACACAGAGACACAAGGGACCTCAGCAGAGCCTCTTACAGCAATGGTGCTCATTCACAATCAGTGGAGTTTACCAACATCCATGTGAGAGGCAGGTAATAGTAACAGCTGAGTTACCAAAGCCACTTTTAATGAATAAACAGAGAGCCAAAGCAGAAATCCTTCCCTCAACCCAGAAGAGGATTTAGAGTGCTATGTGGAAGGTACCGGACTGGTCAACTTGCTCAGCCATCAACACAGCCCACTTGTATGGCAAACATGCATCTTGCAGGCAGAGGTGCCCTCAGAGTGTGATCCAGCATGAGGCCCATCTCACAATGAGAAACGTGAGTCCACAGTCTTGTTAGGAAAACTTCAAGGGTCTGGCTCTGCAAGGCTCAGTAGGGCAAGTGGGGCAGACTTGTAATAAAATGTCCTAGTGGACTGTATTTGGCACATGGGATGAGGTTTGCCACCATTTCAGTGAACAGACATGACTGTTTCACAGTACGTAGTATCACTAATAGGTCTATACCATAAAAAGAACTCAAGGAATCCTTATTTCAAAAAATCTTTTAATCCCATAGTTGAGCAAATCAAATGTTACATCTCTTATATAGAGATATATTTAATAATAACATAGAAAACTAGATTTAACAGATATGTACAGTCCAATTAAATGTTTAATCCTTATCATTAAACTAACAAATAACCGAAGAAAAAGCTTATAGTCTTATTTACTTAATGAACAAAGTATACTTCCATTGTGACACATACTCCACTTCATTATAAGAGGCAAATGGGACAAAACTGAGCCTTTCCTTCAAAGAATTAAAAGAACATAGATAACAAATGAAGGTTCTTTGACTCCCAGTTCACTGCTGTACTGAATTTGAATTTCTCATTTTCTTACTCAAGTTCCCACACAGGTCCTTCCCTCTCTGTTCATTCAGCTTTACTCCTTGCCATGATTGTGCTGTCTCTACTAAATCAAAGTTAGGCTTAATGCCCTACTATCTGCTTTCTACAGACTTGCTGTTCCCTATTAGCACCCTATAACTAGATGGATAGCATGACCTTGCTTAGATGGTTTGCCAAGTCAAGTCTCCCTCTTCATTCATCTCCCTTCTTGAGATCTGCTTCCATTATGAAGACTGAGAAATTACTCTGTTTTCACTTATGTAAACATCATTCAAGGACAGAACTAATTACTAGAACCTTTACGGTCTAAAAACCCAGCATATAAAAAGAATGAACTAGAGAGATTAATAAATCCACTAAAAAACTGTAAAATTCACAACTGCTCACTGAGCAAGAAAGTACACTTCTAAGGTAGATGAGGTCTTCATACAAATTTGAAAACCTCTCTAGATCCATTTGGATACTGCAAAAGGATGCCAGGAGATATTACCTATCTTTCTGCAATATCATTTTAATTTGTCTTCTTTTTGACCCAAGGAAAAGAGTTAGTTTGACAGCTGACAAAATAAGTCTGAATTGTCAGTCATTACATGAGTAATCAATCCACCAACAAAGTCTACATAGCTGTTTCTGTGATGCAATTGTCATTCAGGTAAATAGGTTTCTTCCAGCTGATTTCAACAAGTAATGGATTCAGACTGCAGAGCTGGACTATACCAGTGAGAATTGTACACATTTTTATTTGTTTACTGTACACATTTTGATTTGTTCATGAAGCAACAAAGCACATGGTGTATTCATAACATTTCTTATGTGTTAAAACTGTTCTCTATAGAGCATAAGATCTCTAGTAAATGAACACCTTGCAATTATATTACTGTGTAAGCTGGGGTCCTATAATTCAATAAGCTTGAGCATGAATTTTTGAAATTGAATACCAAAAAAGTGATTATATGTTTTGTTTTCACAACCATTGAGTCTCTGCAGTGCCTACTGACTTTAACAGTATTTTAAGGGAAGAACAGTTCTCAGATTAAACTGAGTTAACAACCAATGACATCTAGCTTCCTCTTTTCTTGGCAATAAGAATACAAATAAGGCACATTGTGATTATAACAAGTGTTTGTTAAATTTCTCAGTGACCACCTTGCAAGTATTTTTTAAAGTATTAAGTAAGTCAGACATTCATGCTAAACTGGTTATGATGGTCCCCTCACAAAACTGATGTCTCAATGAGACTCAGTGTTCTCCACTCATGGAATTACCAGACTTGCCTTTCCCCAGTGATCCACTGTGCCCAGTTAACCACGGTTGCCTGAGAACAGACCTTCTCAGTTTACAGACTCTGCTTTATAATTGATTCATCATATTTGAATTGTTCATATTTATCCCTGAGAACTGTGCATTCACTTTCTATTCTTAATTCATACCCTCCCTCTCTTTTTTTTTTTTTTGATAATACATTGCAGCTTATTAAATATAAGATTTTAGAACAAGAGAATGAAGTAAAATTAACATCATCTTTGTGGCTCATGAAAAGAAGAATGTGATTTTGTATGTGGTTGCCTGTTTACACATACTTTCTAAAGAATTCAGATAGGACAGATAAAGAAAAATGGTATTTATTTGTAGTGATATAGGAAAAGTTCTGGGATATGTTTGCATAATTCCTATGGTTAGTTTTAGCCCATAAGTGGTGGAAAAACAGATCCACAAATTTGTCATACCTGATGATAGAGTAGCAGTGTGTTTAAGTGTGTTTTTCAAGGAGAAATAAAACATTATTATTGATGACAATAGTATTTGTATGGTGTCACAGTTCCAGTGATATGTATGGCTCCTGCTTTTAACTATCAGAAGTTAGTTTAGCTAAGAAGTTGGAAGCTATCTTCTGCCCTAATTTCTAGAGACACTCCATGTCGTTGTTGAGACAGACACGACAAACACTGATTTGTGCAAAATGGCTACTTTATTGTTCTGACAAGCCGTTTTATAACTTTATTAAGAGTATGTGTCCATATATGATTGATTTAATTAGAGACTAACAGTTCATGATTGGATGACCTCTTCTCTGTTTCAACCTCGATAACCTTCCTTTCCTTGAGGTCAGATAGTTCCGATCTGGCAGTTCCTTAATCTTGTTTACTCAGCTCTTCTCAGGACTTTCAAGCCTCTTAAGGGTACAAGGTTATCTGCTCAAGGTCAATATCAAACTTGCATTCTGATCCCTTGGACCAGCCGAGGTCTCCCATAACCCCAAACAACAATTCATGCCATCAAAATATACAGGGGAACAAGTGTCTATTCTCTGTGCTTATTTTTCTGTACTAACTATTGAGGGAACATAGACAATAAGGTTGGTCTAGGATTCAGATTCATCTTATCTAACATTGGTTATTTTACATTTGTGCATCTGGTCTATTCTAGTCACCTACCTCCCTTTATAGTCACTGCAGAGAGACAAAATGAATTCAGCAGATTATTAATCCAATTTTAAATTATGAGCCTGAAACAGATGGGACAAATCCACCTTTGGATTTGCCTATTTCTCTCAGTTTCTAACAGAATAAATACAGAAGACCCCTCTCAGCCCAGATATCTAACTTTTGAATGGCTGAAGTTACATAAATGTAACCCTACCCTCAGGAATAAGCAGTACATTTATATAACAAAGTAATGAACCTAGACAATGAAACAGAAGAACTTGATAATCAGGTACAGAATATGAAAGGGGATAAGGATGACAGAAACTGGGGAATGACAGTTGCTGTTGCAACACAACACCAAAGGGTGTACAGAGATGTATGAAGGACAGGAATGCAGGTCATAAAACAGCACTATGTTTTGCCGATTTGACTCTAAAATTATGAGAGCATGGACAAAACAGAAATTATTTTATTCAAAATCTCTTGTTAACAATCTTAAATAAATCATGCAAGGTGTTTACTACACAGCCTCACAGATATAACCATCTGGTTACATGCATAGAGAATGTCAATGCTACTAGGGAATTGCCTAATAAGGCCTTTGAAAGTCACGACATTATGGGGAAAAAATATATTTCCAGTGTGAGACAGAGAACAAATGTTCATTACCATGATAGGTTTCCAGTTAGTATGACAGCCAGTAGGTTTCTAGGCCAGATACACAGAGAGCAATATTCAGACTATTTACTGTGGCACTTCAACAAACTCCGTGTCTATTGCAGCATCTCAGTTCTAGAATGAAACAAGTAATTCAGCACACTGCTACCCAGTGCTTCCAAAAACCTACTGCCCCTCCAAGTCAGCGAAAAGAAACAGGTTGTGCAGTCAGTTTGCTGTCAATGGTGTGATCTTACCTGGAATTTGCATCTTCACTGCTTTCAGTTCCAAGTCTAGCTGATTTGTTGTTAACCAGGAGATCTCTGCATTTCACTGTATTTTGTAGGTATACCCTTCTACATGAGAGTATAGTTTAAGTCCCTTTGCATACTGAGACTTCCAAGCCTTTTGCAGCACATCACTTTTCGAACGTGCTTTGTATAATCAGTGGGAGGCACTGCTGTCCATACAGCAATGTGGGACAGAGAATTGCCAGGTGAGGAACTATGGAAAAAGCTGACCTGTAGCAAAGAATGGGTTACATGTCTCTTAACCCTACTCAATGATAACATATGCTACTTTCAGATGTTAGAAGACCGGAGCAAGTAGGACACCATATGAAATGAGGGTCAGCTGTCTGTGGTGGACATAATTGTCCATGACGGGGTGGAACAGAGCAGTTTTGCATAGGACCTAGGAATCTGGAACAACTGACTGAAAAAGCAGAACAGAGAAGAAAGCAGGAAGAAAATCCTGACTTCACAACATCAAGGGACAGAATGAGGATCAGTACCCTGCTCTGGTGACAAAATAAGAGCTGACACAATCTTGCTTACCTCTAGCCTTGCTAGTTTATAGCGGGGCTGAATTAGTCTACTGTATAGTTGTTTATAATAAAGTTTCCCCCCTCCTGACTAGTGAAATGAAAAGTCATTCTATTTGCCTTTCAGATGCCACAATAAGTCAGAAGAGTTTGCTTCCTCTGTAAGGAATACATTGCCAACCACCTCTAAGAACCATCTAGTGAATGGATCAAAAGTATTGCCTCAGCCAAGGCTGGTGCACAGTGTCACAGTCCACAAGCAGACTAGGGAGGACATCTCTTTCCACAGAGAAACAGATCGCAGAGCAGACTGCCAAAGTCAGCACCGGGGCCTTAGTGTCAATGTGCAGTGTGAGGAGACTAGAAATTAAAGGGAACTTTTGTTAATACACTTTTAAAAACAAAGGAAACTAAAGGACAGAGACTTGAGACTTGACTTGAGGCATATTTAATTGTCTGAAATGAGGGTCTACCGCCTACTTTCCCTCAACCCAGGAATAAAACATTAACGTTTGCATTTTCTGCAACCAGGATGGAAACATGAGAAAACATGTTTTGCTAGGGCAATCAGTATTTGGATATAGGACTTTTGTTACTAATGTCTACATTCAGACCTGTCTCAGACCATCAGGGGCTGGAACACACAACTGCCTGGGCAACCTCTTTGGCAGTTCATAAGGAAAGAAACGGTGGTCTCAGGGGGGCTCCTCATGAACAACTGCCCCCATCAGAGGAATCATAATCACAGTTAAATTTAACTGAGGTAATTTTGGACAGTTCCTGGGGGAACACAGCAGGCTGAATGGGTGGTGAAATGGAAGTCTACTTATATTTGTTAAGATAAATCCCCTCCATACCTCCTCTGTGCACTTGGACAAGGTAAATCAAAGTAGGGACATCATCATCATCACCACCATCAAACTGTAGGGGTACACTGGTGGGGTAATAAAAAGGTTCATTGCTGATACCACTATTTTCTAAATAGGCTGAAGTCTGCCTCCAATTGGGACCTGTGACAGGCAATAAACAGAAAAAAACAAAACAAACAAACAAAAAAAAACCACAAAAAAACCAAACCAACCTAGAAGTCATTCTTTATATATATATATACATAAATTCAACACTGCTAAATTCAGTCAGACAATTGCCCAGAGGTGACAGCATTAATTCTGGTTGTTGATATTATGAGTGCCTGAAAGACTCTTCTATTTTTAGTTGCCTAGTGTACCACATCTTCTATCACAGCAGCTCCAAAAAATTCTTTGGTGTTATTCTGGTTTTGTAGCTTTGAAAAGAAGGAAAACTTCCATTCCTTTAATGGGAATTCTTCAGCAGGAGAAAAAAGCCAGAGGGATCTGTTCCTCTGTGTCCCCAGCTGATCTAGACATTCCAAGGTCATCTTAAAATTCTTCCTTATCCCAAGATTGGGCATACAAAAAATGACGGTGCAGCCAAAATATAATTTCTTCACAGGAGCATCAAATGAAAGGTCTATATATAAAAAATATATATCTGAAACTGTCTGAATCTGGCCCTGGTTTTATGCTCTTAAAGGAGTTGTTGGATAAATACTTCTAGCACAGAAAAATGGATTAAGACACATATTAGAAACTATAGTGGTTAAAAGTAAAAAAACATTTTATGCTATTTCCCAATCTGTAAAAGTAAACAAATTTGCACAGTCATCCAAATTCTCTATGGTTTACATTTTCGTCACTGGTTGTGATAACAATTCCAACAATTCCAACAATATCAAAGAGGAACTGGAATCTACACTTAAATAATAAGAACTCCCAAAATGGGGTATGACACATTTGTCTACAGTTTTAGACATCCCTATCAGAATGTGAAGCCCTAGGCTCCCTTTACACCTGGTTCTGTGTCTCCGTTATAGGATTAGCGATAACATGCTCTACACTAAGTGATCAAATTGATTTACTTATAATAAAGGGACGCAGAGCTTTCAGCATACTGGGAGAAGTGTTTGGCAACTGGAAAGAACAAACCCTCTTAGTTTATGGCAAAAAATAATAGCAGTCACTAAAAAGGTGAATAAAAAATTGTATATGAACATTGATCATTTAGGTCCCCATCGGGTTTTTTTTTCCTCACAGACTAGTTACAAATTCCTTTAATTCACATTTAGAAATTCTTTGAACACTGATTCCTGCTTTCTTTAATACCAAATGTAACAAATTTAGGCAGGATTAAAGATAATAATAAGGGGGAGGGGTGGGGTGTGGGTGTTAATATGTTATATGGCCCTGATTCTTTCCAAACCAAACCATATAAAAGTTAGCTATTCTAGAGGAGGTGGCCAAACACTGATTAACTCACATTATTAAGCTTTTTTTTTTTCTTCTTGCTGTTATCATGTTTCCTCCAAATGTAATTAAAAATGAATATAAGCATGTAATCCAATACGACTCAGTAGACTATTTCCTCAGAGCTGAAGATAGTCTGAGGGAACAGCATTCAGATTAATTAATAAAGCAAATGCTTTTAGCTTGACATAGGATGTATTCATTTCATTATAAATGGTCTGCCTGTTGAGTAGTCAAGAAATACTGCATTTGCCCTCCACCGTAAAAGATTTGGTACTAATTCTTCAGAAGTGCATTGATGGGAATAAAATCCACCATGTCTGAACAAAGAATATATATCATTTCACATGTAAAAATCATAAGATGGTATTAACTTCTAATATGAAAAAGAATTATTCTTACTGATATTATTAAAACAATTAATTTCCCTTTTGCAACAGAACATTAAATTTATAGGCTAGTAGCTTGGAAATCACGATGTGTGGCTGAATTCACTTAATCTAATGTGGGTGGGTAGAAGTTATACACAGAAAAAAATCCAGATCTTTTTTCTCAAGGATTCTGCGCTCAAAGCTTGTTTAAATAGATCAGTTTCATCCTAGTACTGGAAAGTTTAAGCACCATGGGAAAATCTGGGACAAAATCAGCCATAGAATAGACAGCCCTATAAATTGACCTTCATGGATTAGGTATATGATATCTTCTGGGCAGAATCACATAGTTCCCACATAAATATTAGGTATTTCCTTCTTTGCAAGTATTTCAGGAACAGTCCTAGCCATGGGCCACATACAGTCTGTGGTAAGACCACCTGATGAAAGAAGAGAAAGACATATTTATTAAATTCAGATGTTTGTTAGCCTTAATAGTAATAGTGGTCATCAGTCTACCTGCTGACAAAGAACAGCGATTTATAGGAATCATGATAAAAGGGGTGTTTACAGAAATATTTAAATGACAAAAAGATAAGCAATACACACATTTTTGATTGAGAGTTCTTCCAAAACATATGAAACAGATTATCACAACACAACTGACCATCTGACAGCACATGCTGATTGCACAGGGGTTTAAAGGTATAAATTACATGCCATGAGAAAGAAAACAAGGAATGGGGTAAAACAAAAGAAACAACTAATTTGAAAATAAGTGGTAGGTACACTGGTTAAAAGTTTTCCCTTCTTTTTGTACTACTGTCAACAAGAGCACAGCAAACTACCATGAAACTATTTAAAACCTGCTGTTAAAAGTATATCCTAAACCTATTAAATGCTCTCTAATGGCCTGTTGGCAGACAAAATAGCTGGAAGGCTGAAGAGCTGAAAAGAGGATGCACCACAGAAACCCTGGTGCTTCCACAAATTCAAGAATATGGTCGATTCGTTGAAACTATTTTCTTGCTTTTAAGAATTGTTATTGATCCTGATCAGTTAGCAAAAAAAGTCTTAAATGTGCAACATAAATCTTCACAAGACCAAAAAGCCTGTCAGCCTTATAATACGAAATGTTACCTGACAGCCTGTGGGGATTCCCGGGAGTTTCTCAATCTCGTGGCTTTTTTGATCTTTTATGTAAATGGCTCCAAAAGTATTTCATCTGGTCTTCTTATTCATTGATTATTCTGTCTAGTGCAATATTGCTCTGCTTCATTTAATCCAATATTTTTAAACATATTAGTTCTGGAAGATGTTTTAGACAATTGTCTAAACCCAAATTTTATTCAGTCTTTGAAAATAAATATATTACTTCATTCAGTAGGCTTAAAAAAAGGGGAGAAGGGGGGTCAGTTCTATCTTGCATCATCCTTGTCCTTAAAATGCTCAGTGAAACGAACTTCCAAGTTTATTAATATCCATAAATTGTCTCCTTTCTGAGCTAACAAGAAAGCAAAAGTGGAAGACCTGGCAGCATTGTTTCGCAGGTCCATAACTCCATAGCAGCCCAAGCTCTCCATGTCTTCTGAGTCACACCATCAGGGTGGCTCCTGAGGCACATGTAAATCATGCAGTTGTAAAATAACCACAACTCTCCAGCCCATATTAGATACTGACTTAGTGTCAGGACAAGATCTGAGGGGACCCTCTTCCTTCCATGCATTCTGGTTCATTCCAGAAGTAAAACTAGACACAGAAGCAGTGAAGAGGGTAGCTGTATATTCAAATGGACCCTTGCATTTGGATGCTCTAAAGACCAAGAATTCTGGGTTCCTTTTTATTTTACAGAAGCTTTCAAAATTGTTGGAGATTTAGTTATACCTGATCACATTTTGAGGTTCAGAAAAGCACATTTTCCTTTACTCATTTTCAGTTAGGATACCTCTCATATAGAAAACACTAAATGAGAGCTTTCAAGGAAAAGCCAAAGAGCATGGCTGAGGGATTATTAACTGCCTTATGAAATATCCTGTCTTATTTTCCTTTATGAAAAGCCTGTAAGAACAGTGCATCCTTATCCATGATAACCTGGCAACTGCTGTTACAGTATCCCACATTACCTCATTAACACTCAGTAGTCATGTACAAAACCATTATTCACAACGAATTTTTCCAACAGGACTTGAAGGAAACCACAAGATCTTACAGTCTTCTGTGACTTCATCTTATTTACTAGAGCTGATTGAGCAAACTGGAGAGTGTTGGCTAGTAAACTGTATAAATAGTTCCCCTGCTGCTGTGGAGATTCAAAAAATTTAAAACTATAGAACAAACTGGGTTGGAAGAAAACATATCAAATAATACCACTAGGATTTTTCCATTTAAAAATTTGAACTATCACTGATTTCTCAGGTTGGAACATGTCAAACTTTATTTCTTAATCAGGAATCGTTGTCTCAAAGATCAAGCAAGTAGCTCCAGTGTTTGATACCAGTTCATTCTCCTCCAGCTGAAGTGAGCTGTCTTGCATCACCACAAGTAAAGCACCCATATAATTCAAGTACTTCCATACTTTTTTAAAATATGCACTCTGGCCTTTCATGTCATACCCCCAACACCACCACTGATGTAATCTTGTTCAATAATTTACTTTTTCTTTTTTTTTTTTTTTCCCTTGAGTGAATAATTAGTTAACACACTTGTTTTGGAAAAGTATCATTTCATTATAGGGCAGAGAAGTACAGCAGCTGCAGTTATTGTCACAGCATGGCAACAGAAATACCCATCTGCAACAAAACGTCTCCTAGAGCATTTCACAGAGAAAAGCACAGCCCACATAAATAAGACAGCAAGCAAGAACATCAGCTGCACCCTGAGGCACTGTTCACTGAAGTTTGGAAGGAGGGGACTTGTTAGGTCTTCTTTGGGTTGGTTTTCCAGAAACTAAGCACAATGGGCAAACTTGAGTCCTGTTATAAACTGATACATTCTACAGATGAGTTTCCTTATGCCTCATTTAGATTTCTCCCAGAAAAACAAGAAAGTATAGCTCTGGAATTTGCCCCAGCAGTTAGACCACTATATGACATGAAAAGAGCACCACTTTTGCTTGGAATATGTATTTCAAGAATGTAAGCAGAAACGGGATAAATCTGAGTCTGTTACTACGTCTCTACTTAAGGAGAAAGCTAAGGTAACCAGGATTATAGGCAGAAAAAAAAGAAATGGAAAGAGTGAAATACTTCCATGATGTCCTGGTTCAGCTGGGATAGGGTTAAGTTTCCCCAGCAGGGTAAAGGGATTTCCAGCCGGGTTATTCATACCATGCTGAGTCAGGTCCAGCGTGGCGGCTCGGGAAGTTTCCCTTTGTGGCTTTGGTCACAGGAAGCACGCGCGGCGGGCTGGATGTGTTCACTGCGGTATTTCTCTGTATATCTTTTGTCTTGCTTACTGTTATTACTGTTTATTATTGTTATTATTGCAATTGTTGCCATTCAGATTGTTTATTACACGTATTAAATCTTTCCTTATTTCAACCCCGGGGTTTGTGCCTCACTTCCAACTCTGACCGGCTGAGGGTGGGGAAGGGACAACAGCAATGTGGTCTCCAGTCCTGGCAGGGCTTAAACCACCACACATGGTAAAGAACGTGTCAAAGGAGTATCTCATGAAAGATGTGGGAGTGTATGTGGGATGGTGTACCTACTTTTACTTCACAGTGACTTCCCACAAAACTATCTGTTGCTGATAGAGGTCAAAATATCTGTGGAAATTTGAACTAAATAATTCACTGCCATCCAAGCCTGCACTAACCTACAAGTGAAATATCTTGAGTAGTGAAAATAAAGTAAATCAGTTTATCATAATTTAGTAACAGAAGTTTAAAATGTGATTAGAGAGATAGACGATGAGAGCCACCCAAAAAATTTGAGTCAAAAACTAAGATCCTTTCTAACAATTTCTGAACCGAAAGGTGCCAGTTTTAGGGTTCAGTGAAGCCTAATTTAGTGAAAGACAAAATCAACTTTTGTATTGATTTCATTTGGAATATTCATTGCCCCAGGGAGGTCTGAAGTCCTAAGAAAACTGAAAGGCCATCCCCAGCTGCAATTTGTCATCATTTGCTGGTCTCTGATCAAACAGGTCTGCAGGCTGACAGGCAGAGGTCCAGGTGAACCTCTGCCCCGCTGAGCTACAGCTGCTCTGATAACCCCTGCCAGACACAGGTATACCTGTAATCCCTCTTTCCCACTGCCAGTGGCAAAGACCTGCAGAGGATTGGGTGGCTGGAAACAAGGGGCTTTGGGGAGCCCAAAGTGTGCTCACAGCTTCTGCCCTCACTCCCTCTCTCTAGCAGGTACACGGGCTGACTGATAGGAGGGGGCTTGAACTGCTATTCCCATTTCACTTTCCATACTCCTGTGGGCCTCTTCTTAAAACCCAGATGTCACCATTTCTCACCAGATTAAATAGGAAAGTCTAAATTAAAGCTTCATTGAGAAAGACAGTGTTGTTTTTTAATTAAGGAAACACTTTGGCTCATCACTGGGAGTTTCATCAGCTAGGTTTATTCTTTAAAAGAAGTGTTCAGTGGCATATCAGCCTGTCCATTATTTTCAGTTTTCAATAAGAAGAAAAGCTTTTTGGGAGAGGTGATATTTTCTGACATAAAAAAAAAAAAACCAAAAAACAACAAACCAACAGCTGGTCTGCTAGGAGATATTCTCCCCTGTCTCACTCATGCCTGTGAGCTTCCTCATTTATAAACCCCAACAGTACTACAACTTTTTGGTTTAGGCATTTCTGTGATTCCTGAATTTTTAAAAACAGCCACTTCCAGTGGAGGGAAGTGGGGGGAAAGGCATCAGCTGTTACACTGAAAATCCTTACCTCTTTTACTGTACCATTTTTCCTTCGAAGTGTGATTGAGGCATAATTAAAAATCATGATCAAAAGGATAAAGGCAAGAGTACTTCCTCATTTTTGCAAAGAAATCTTGCTGGAATCTTTACCCTGCAGGAGTCACATACCTGTTTGACTGCAAAAGGAGAAGAGGGATAGAAAAAGTCAAAGAGAAGAAAGTGGAAAGGAGTGGTCTGGCAGTACCACCATACTTTTTAATATCTTTCAAGTCTTTAATTACTGTTGTGATTTGGTGCCTATCAGTGTAAAATGCAAGTGTTACATTCCCACAGAACAGACTTTGTTAACCCAGCCTTCATTTTGCACATGTACATGCAGATGTGCTCCTCTCCTTTACCTTTGCAATTCAGAGCTGAGTGTGGCAGTGTATTGGATAGCTTTTGACTGAATGCTGCAACAGTCTGCTGGACCTTTAGTTATGGGTTTATCAAGGACAGTGGTGCTTGAATTGGAATTAGAAGTAATTACTTAGTCACAGCCTGAATTAATTTTCAAAACAAATTGGTGCTGACAATCCCATTATTCAGACAGTATTCTATAATTATTGATTTAAGATAGACTCCAATTTGTTTTAAAAAGATAATGGCTTAAGTATGAAATAAATGGAATTGTATTTATTAAGTCCTGAACTCTCCTGGTTAAAAATATAATTCCTTCTTTAGTTTTTGACCAATAAAACACCCTGTTCTTTATTCACTTGGTGATGGTAGGCATCAGTGAGTTTAGAGGAAAACGAGTTGTGGATTTCTGCTTCATTTTCTAGACCCTGCGTTCAGGTGAGGTTAATGTAGGCTGCATTGCATCATCTATGTGATGTGAATTTGTGCTCATTTTTTAAGGATTTTTCCCTAAACAAGACCACTTTGAGTTTTTGAAACAGCCTCCTCAACAGCTGGCATGACACATCTTCTGCTCTTTGGTCTTCATGAAAGAAGAATAAAAGATGGTTTGAGGAAACAAAATTAAGAGTTTATGGACATAGTTGACTTCATTTGCACATTAAAACACTGGACATTAATAATTATGGAAGAGAGACTTTTTATCCAGACCATTTCAGCTCCCTAAAACACGTTATCCTATTGGTTTCTATTCTGTTGGAGTTCTTTTTAAACCAGTTGGGACATAAAAAGGGAACTCTTGATACCCTTGAAGAGGAGTTTTGTGGGTTTTGTATCAACTTAGATGAGTCTTGTTGACTAGGCTTTAGAAGACACAAGTTGTTTCCTGTCTGGAGAAGCTTAGCTCTCCAAGTCCAGGGTTCAGGGGTAGCTCTGGATTTACAACATACAGGGAAAAACTTGAAATATAGTATCAGAAGTGAACAAAAGAAAAGCATAGCAAGGAGGATAGCAGTAATACCAGAATTCTTCCCCTGCTGCCTCATTTTCTTAACTTGTGTGATAAATTTAGTCCTGGCATGAGTGAATGTAACACCCACTGAAGTCAATAGGATGTCTGCCATTTATATCAGGACTCTGCTGACAGTTTATGCTTCTTGTCGTTTGCATTTTTTACCTGCAGTAGATTAAAATAGGAGGAGAAGGAAGGAAAGGGAAGGGAAAAAGTTAAAATGACAAGCATAGTACAAAGTTAGAAAAGTTGAATAGACAAATGTGATAAAACTTTTTAGATTTTGAACTCAAGAACCTGGGAAAACACTGAAATGGCATAGTTATAATAATGATTAAAAATAAATGTTCCCAAAGCAACTTCAGGCAGGATTCCATGGACTCTACTTATCTGTGTGACTTTTTAATTACTATTACTAGATCATCTTTGAATTTCCTAAACGCTTCTCAGTTTATACTGGAGTCCTATAGTGAACAAGAATTTCCTGAGTAGCATGATCAGCTCTTATTCCCTCATTAGAGAAGCCTATGCTCAGTTTGGCTGTAGTTCTTCATCACATAATGGTCAAAGTAAAAGGGGGGACAAATAAGCAAAAAAATTAAAACTTTAATTGAAAATTTTTCTTTACCAGAGGAACATAGGGGTTCTGTTATTTTCATTTTATTTTCCCTACCAACAAATTTTCAATTTGTTACTTGTTTTGACAAAAGGTTATGCAAATAAAATTTGGGTTTGGATGTGATTTTCTATCCTTGCCAGAAAATTTGAGTAGAGAACTCCTTAACCTTGAGCACTTCTTACCACAAGAATTCTCATCTGTTTATAGTTTAGAAGTACAATTTAAAATGCCATTTAAAAAATAGTCCATCAATATCAAAAAACAAGGAAATCTTCAAAAACTTACAAAGTTTTAGTGGTATAGTGCATGTCCATAGTCAGGTCACTGCTTCACATCTCAGTAAGCCAATCTGATGATCAGGATGTGTTATCATCTCAGCAGAGAAACAACATAGAATACCAGTTTGGAATGTAAGAAGAACATTTATTTCCTTGTTTTCCCTTGGAAAAGTGACACTACGAATTATTCTTCCACTCTGTATTCCTGAAAACAATTAAAAGACCTTGTTCCTCCATTATCCAGTACAGGTCTGCTGTTGTTGATTGCATAATTATGAATTACAAAAAGAAATAAAAAGAAGTACAGAGAAGGCAAGGGTAGCTCTTGCCACTATGAATTTATACCAGAGCACAGGAGCCATCCAAACATCTTTAATTCACTCCCACCCTTCCAACCTGGGTCTGTCATGAGGCCAGGGTTGTCTCTGATGTTCACCTGTAATGCTCCTCCAAGCTTTAGGATGTTCCTCTCATTCAAGGGGGGAAAAAAAAAAAAAAAAAAAAAAAAATAAAAAAATAAAATAAAAAAAAAGAAAAAGCAAGTCTACAAAAACTTAGCTGGATTTTGTTAGTACAGAAAGATCTGCACGTAATTTTCATAAGGGAAGAACAAAAAGCAAGCAATTTAGCTTTGGTTTTTTATATCTGAAAATAAGTCCAAAAAAGCTTGTTTCCTTTGTTTAATAGGTACATACTATTTATGTCTGTTGTGGCATATTGACACTGTGGCAAATTTAGACCCATGCTGACTTTATTTGAACTGGAGATTTGGATGCTCCACCTCTGCTAGTTTAATTCACTTCACTCCACAACTGCCTTACAAATATGGCATGAAAGTTTCCAGAGAAGTAAAGAAAATCTGCTAATGGCTGATCCCAGAGGGAAAAAAAAAAAATAAAAAAATGCAAACCTCCCTGCTCTTGGTTACTTATAGATTCATCTTCTAAGATCTGTTATGTTACCAAGCAGAAGACACTGCGCTGCTTTGAGTTTCAGTAAAAGTAGATACAAGTGCATTTAACATACAGTTCATCCCATGATGTATTATTTTTGGACTGTTCCCAGGAAGAAGAGTTAGTACAGAAACAAAGTTATTTTTTCTTTCAGGATAAAAATAAAAATGCCTTTCCACAGCCACCAGGATTATAAAAAATATTTTGCAAAAGAAAGCTTAGCCAAAATAACATACAAGAGAAGGTTTTATAGCAATGCTATCTAATTAACTCCTAACCCTAAACAGAGCACAAGAATCTCCCAGAGTCAATCATGTCCCAGCAGAAATCCATTCTGATCCGGAAATGCACTCAGGACAACTTCATTCAGTGAGAGGTTAAGAGGTATTTGGTTCTGTGACTCTGGGTTACTGATAAACTTGAGGTCCCAAGCATGTGTTACTTCATTTTTGAAAACCATCATGCTCAGTCAAGCTCCATGCTCTCCACCCAGGGTGGATCTCCCTGGGTGCAGTTGAGAGCATGTTATGTAATACAGGATAATGCTATATTATTACAGTACTTATTATATACAGCCAGACAAATCAAATTACAAATGTATTTATACATATCACATTTTCTAGTAAGCCGTGTAACCAATTCCTTACATGTCTGAGGTTTGAAGGAAAAGAGTGTGAGAACTTGGTGTACAACAGACTGCCACTTTGTACTATATATTGAGCCAAATTTTTAAGGGGCTCACATCTGTTTTAAGCCTGAGTTTTTCCACCTTTCCAGACCATTGCAGGTATGTCTGGATGGGTGGTAGAGAGAACATAGGCATCCTTCTGGGGGAGGTTTTCTTATAGTTTTGCCAGAACAAGAAGTAATAAAACATCTAGATTCAACAGCGTGTGCAACTGACTGTTCCCCCCAAACTTTCTCTGGAGACAGTAAAGACTACTAAAGATTAAAAGAGCAAAACGAATCTTGAACTTCATTGCACATGATGTTAAACATATACGAGAAGGAAATTTGACTAGAGCATGCCTGGGGAGGAAAAATTACAGAGAAGGGTGAGCCAGCACAACACTCTCGATGTTTTATGTTCCCAAAATGCATGCAGTCTCAGGGAATATACATTTCAAGCACACTTTCCATTCCTGGTGCAATGACTTTCCCAATACTGAGCAGCTAGACTTCTGGCCAGGTAATGATTAAGGCTCATATTCATAATAACTTTTAACTTCCACAAGCAGAATCTCATAGGGCTAGTCACAGGTCTTTGCCAGCCTCAGCTATTAGGATATGGGTCTTGATTCCAGTCTGAGTAGCTACTTATTTGCTGCACTCAGACATCTAATGTGAATGTCCCATGTTTCCAGTGAAATTCTGCAAAGACCAGAACAGCTACCTCATTTGATTTCCCTCTTAAACAGACGCCTCAGAATAAGGGTGTTTGTCTCATTACAGAGTTCTAACTTTTCTTACTCTGGTCATTTTCAGAGTGAATGGAATGTTGGGGGGTGTGCCTTTTTTAAAAAGAAAAAGTACATCATGAAGTGAAGTCAGTCTGTGTGAAGCTATCTTCTAGTTTTGACGAATTTCCAGCCTGGTTTACTACCTTTACTGTTCCACAACTTTTATGTCATAAGCTAACCTCAAATGGGTTTGCAGGTAGTCTTTATGCTGAGAATCTTAGATAGAGGTCATGTTCTTACTTACTCTTTTTTTCTGTCTTAGCAATAATAAGCTTCAAATGGTTCTGCCAGGTTAATGAAGCATAGTCTTCTCTTGCTGACAATGAAGTAGGGAGTCCCCCTTCAAGCACTGCTTTTACAAATGTTTCTCCTTTCAGACTCCTTAAAACAGTTCCTTGCATTTCTCTTATATATCAGCTAGTCTCTACCATATTTCATATATTCCTATGATTTTTGAAGGTTATCCAGTTCTTGTTACCAGTCCTCAGGAATGTCTCCTGAACTGAGAGAGCTTGTAAAAGTATCTATGAAAACACCCCCTCTTTCTGTTTCCGCTTCCTTGAGATCTCAGTAATATTTTCTCTGGACAGAATGCCATGTCAAATTTACAAGCTTATAATATTCATAAGTAATTTTGCTGTTGCCAACACACTTCTGAATTCCTCATCCCAGCAAAAACCCCAGACATGCATACAATCATCATTCTTCCCCACAAAATCAGATGCCAAATGATTCTTGCTACTATTTTTCTGCTCCTCTCATGCCAGTCTGTTTCTCTATTGTAATCCTTGAATGTGCCAGTGCCTGTTTATCAATATCATATTTTATATAAAAAAACGCATGAGTTATTTAAAATTATCCTATAAAGATGCCCAAGACCAGTTTGCACGTCTTTTTGCATCTCCTTTCTATTTTATATTAGGTTTCTTAATAATCTCCTCATTCACATAGCCAAAACTCTTCATACTTTTAAATCACATCAGCATTTACATTTGTTCCATAATAATAATGTAATGTTGTTTTTTCTGTTTCCATTAAAAAACATTCAACAGAAAATAACACCTACTGGTGCATGTGAAAGCAGAAGAGTCTTAATTATTCCATCAAGTTCGCAAATACTTTCACTGTTGAGGACCAAACGAAACAATGCAATTATCATCTAATCTCGCCTCCCATCCAGCAAAGAATAAATAACCTGTTTCCCTTTCAATAGTACCATATCTTATAAAAGAAAGTGAGGTTTCTCCATTTAGATGAAGACAGGTATCTTGATTTAAAGGCAGAGAATCCACCATGTTTCAGGGTATAATTTTTTTCAGAATTTTATAACCTTCGCTTCCAAGTTTACCTTTAGTCTCTAGCCTATGGATCATGTTAAGCTTTCTGCTGTGGAAATCAACGTTCTCCTATGACCAGAAAACACTTCCCTGTGTAGCTGTTCTGAACTGTGACCATATGGTTCCTGAAGGTATTCTAGAAGAAGCAGACAGCTTCTTAGGAGCTATAACATACAAGCATCTTTTTCAGACTCAGATAACTCAGTGTCTACTCACTGTACCTTGTCTAATGTCTCTATACCTTCTGTGAAGGACAGACAACAGAATAGCATGGGACATTTATGCCTGTACTTTCATTTTGGTTCAGTCCCTGTTTCACTGTGAAGCACTGGTCCCTCAGAACTCAGTACTGAACAAAAATTAGTTCATTCTTGCTCTGTGATCTGCAGGGAACCTCAATATGTCCTCAGGGAAGCTAGAATAAATAAAAAGGCATAGTTTTGTCCAGACTGAGTAGTCTAAAAGCAGCACAGTTGCAGACTTTGCTAAAGTTTGCTTCTTCTACTAGAGACAGTCCTCCAACACAACCCCAGCAGGATCACACACACTAAAACATCACACCGAGCTGCTGTTTGAGCAGAACTCACCCTCTGCAGTGCAGTATCAAAGCAAAAGGCATCTGGGCTATGAAGCACTCTTTTTCTTATTTTACCACCAATTCAAAATAAAAATAAATGTGCAGAGTTGAAAGTGACTGTGTGAGACACAACAAAAATAATCATTCTGGTCAATGTCTGTAAGGAAACCAGCCCACCTCCAGTATCCTGCTCCCCAAAAGGTATCATGGAAACAATACTGGGAAGATAAAGGCCTGAGATGGACCTCCATACAGCTGCATTTGCATATACAGCCCATCATATACCCCTTGAATGGGTTAAATAACGTGACCACTGTAAAAATGGCACCAGATACCCAAGGAATCCACACTCTGGCTGCATATCCACAGAAACAATGGCTCTTTGGACTCAATTTTATCTCCTGCCCTCTGTTGCTCCTTCATGTACACTTTCTCTTCACCTACACTCAAGTGCCACCTTCACCATCCAGTGCCCAGAAATGTCCACCCGTGCTCTCCCTGCCCACATCAGGGGGCACTGCACAGCAGACACAGTCATGGGGAAAGTGGGAGGAATTAAGTTACACCCCTGAATTTGCTCTTGCAGGGTAACCTCTGGATACGAGGATCATGGAAGGGGTCTCTTCCACTTGCCACCCTTAGGACTCCTTGAGAATTTTGCCCTTTCTTGAGTCATTTCTTCCATAGTATGCTGGGTACAGAGGCACACAGGATATGTGCTGCAGACAAACTTCTGCAGCAGGCACTCCAGACAGCTGTGCTCTTGCAGGAGCAAACCACAGAGACCAAAGTTTTTCAGTTAACATGACTGGAAACATCACTCTGTTCCTGACTGGGAAACAGCATAAGGCGTGCAGTAGCACCATGTCATGCAGGTATGACAACATCCTGCAAGGCTACTTCTCCCTTACAGGAGGACACACAGAGAAGCAAGCATACAGCTTCTGATATGCTCACAGCAAGCTGCAAAGTCGTTGCACAGAAACACTGTTGTCATGCTAGGCACAAGCTAGTTTCTCCCCTTTCACCAGCTGCTATGCACACTGGCAGGGTTGCCCTCCTCCCATTAGCTCCCACAGAGATTCCCAGAACACTAACGATGCTACTGTGATGCCGTCTCCTACAATGTTTGAGATATTTACTAGTAGCAGGTATGCTCTGAGTTACCTTCTGGCAATACAGTCAGCCACAGAATAAGGTTAGCCTGGGTGCCTTCACATCAAACCCATGTACCCTTGGGATACAGTCAAGCATCACTGAAGAATATTACGTTTTTCAAATATCACTGTGCACTGTTACACTTGCTAAATCAGTCGCCAGACATACCCCTGAGGAATAAGAAACTTTTTAGCACTTGCCAAGACAAACACCCACTGGTCAGCCACGCAGCTGCAGCAGATTGTTTGGCAGAAGACACTGGAGGTAGTTCTGGACTTACTGCCCTGCAATCATTTACCTTAGAAAAGAATCGAGATGGTATTAAAAGGGCAGCTCCACTGGGTGTTGCAGAGCAGAGAGCTCTTTGCTGTTATTGCTACAGTAACACCACTGCTGCTATCCATCTGCCATCCACTAGTGCTGCTCTGACCTTCACTCTGAGCCATCTGCCTTTGTGTGCCTTTGTGGTCAAATTAAACCTCTTACAGGGGGCTCCAGTTAGATAATGTGACTGAATATGGAAGTTTAAGTTACCACCCATAAGATGAGCTACTATAGCTGCTTCATGCTTTCTACCTCCAGTTGTGAGGTACTCTGATATATCCTAAACTTTAAGACAAACTTTCCTTCAAAACTGAAATGGGTTAAGAGAACATGAATTATTCCAGCAGTGAGATGATCATCTATGTTAATCAAGTTAAAGGATGAGCTTAAATTTTAAGCATGTTTTATTCACTACTGTTTCAAACTAACTTGTAATCACTTCATAAAAAACTTTATCTCAAAAAAAAATGTAGAGGTTAATTATCCATGCTGTGACCCTTTAATTTTTTATTTATTCTGTGTCTTCCTTTCTATAACTTTGTCAAGGGCAAATATCAAGTTATCTGTTTCTACTTACATGGGTGATAACCTTTGCCCATCTTACATAAAGACACTTGGACTTTTTTCTAATTTTCAGAACTCCCACACTATACTGTGATATGTTAATGAAAGTGTTTCCAGCCCTATTCTTTCAGAAATTTTAAAAGCAATTTAACTACTCCTAGGTATTCACAAATATCCTAAAGTATTTCATATGTTTAACTCATTTGCATATTCACATGCAGTTTTTTCTCATTTCTTTGGAGCTGTAAACACTTCCATGTTATAAATGTATAAATCTACTTTCCAGGTCTATTTTGCCACTTGGTGGTCCACAATTTAGCCCCTGAAGTGCATATATGATCAGAAAAATAATCATAGAAAATATTCTTTAATAGAATCAGAATCATAGAATTGTTTCAGTTCGAAAAGATCTTCAAGATCATTGAGTCCAACCATTAACCTAACACTGCCAAGTCCACCAATAAACCATGTACCTAAGCAACACATCTGAATGTCTTTTAAATACATCCAGGGATGGTGACTACCACTTCCCTGGGCAGCCTGTTCTAGTGCTTGACAACCCTTTCAGTGAAGAATTGTTTCCTAATATCCAATCTAAACCTCCCCTGGTGCAACTTGAGACCATTGCCTCTTGCCCTGTCACTTATTACTTGGGAGAAGAGAACAACACCCACCTCTCTACAACCTCCTTTCAGGTAGTTGTAGAGAGCAATAAGATCACCCTCAAGCCTCCATTTCTCCAGACTAAACAACCCCAGTTCCCTCAGCCGCTCTTCATAAGACTTGTTCTCTGAACCCTTCACCAGCTTTGTGTCTCTTCTTTGGACACAACGTTGGATTCAACGCGTTGATTTCCTGGCTCTAATTCCCATTTGATTTATACCAGTGTCACATTAGTATAAATGCATTTGCCCTTCTGATTTTGATCCTGTCTGAACACATATGCACTAGAGGAAAAATAATGTTTCAAAGTCATGTTTGCTTTCCCCCAGCTACTCTTGCAGATAAAACCAATTTTATCACTGTTAATAATGCAAATCCAATATGCTCAGGAACAAGCAATTGGTATGTTATTCTGCCTCATGTATTATTGAAAAAAATTGTCAGTCAAGATGCTCATTACAGGTTATTTATCATCACCAGTGGAGATAATATTATATGTTTTGATCCCATTTCCTCAATGAACTTTGTGGTTTTCGTAGTTGGCAACATATTAAATTTTAACTTGAGAACCAAACATGAGTTATAAACTTGATCCTTGACTGCTTTTCACAGCTCAAAATGGATCCAAATTTGACATTATGATGATCTATTGATGTTTTGCACTCTCTTTATGTGAAGATCACTGGTTATATAAGGATAGAGTACTTAATGATTAGAATATATCTGTATATATATGTATGTGTATTTATTTGTATGTATCTACATTCAGTTGATTTGAGATGTGTCAGCAAAATGCCCACTGAAATTGTTAGACATTTTTCTGTAGATTTTCTTCTCATCTGAGAATCAGCATAGCTCCTCTGCAGTAATATATAAACTTCTGTGTGACAATGTATAAAAATGTTAGCAATTTACAAAGTTAATAAATTTTAGAGACTTGTCAGCTCTACAAAAAAGTGAAAATCAAGCAAAATTCAAACAGCCTCTCTCCTTCCCACCTTGCTCCCTAGTTTATAATTCTTCCCTCTTGCCAAAGCCTGGAAAACCTTTAGACTACACTCACGTTCTACTGTAGCTACGTTTGAGTGTATATACAGCTGTCAAACAGTTTCTTAATCCTGTGAAAATAAGCAATTTATGAAGTTTCAGGGCAGATGTATTTCTTGTAACTGTCTTTGTAAAAGATACAATGGTTTGTAGGACAGGTTAAGGGGCTGATTTCCCCAGCCTAGCAAATAGCTTCACATTTATAGCTGTGTTAAGCTAGTGTGAAGTGAGTATAAAATGTTACCAGTAAGAAATCAGCAGCTATTGTGGAAAGATGTTGAGGAAAAAATCAAAAGACATAAACCAACACTGACGGCTGGTTCTGTCACTCCATCAACCAGAAGTAGAGTGCAAATGCATCGTGCTGACTCCAAAAGGTATTAGACTTTTCCCTATTCAAATACAACAGCAATCACTCCATAACTTGGCTGTACAAAACCCAAACCATCCTCTTATTACAGAACAACTTTCATTTGCTTTTGCCCAAGAATGTTTTGGTGCCATGTATTACATGGCTCTACATTTCTGTGAACTGGAAGTGATTTTCAGATTAACAAAACCTTTCCCCTTGTTTATATCTTTTTCTTCTTAATTGCAATGCAGACAGCTGAACTAAATAAGGAATTTATTAATTTAAACACTTTAGCTTTCTCTCCTAGTTTTGCTGTATGATCTATGACCAAATACTGCCTGAGTCATTACAGAGATGCTTTCAGTTAAGTCCTCTGAATATAGATTTCATGCTGTTGCTTGAAGTGGCTGATATATTATAATTGATAAATGACTTCCAGCAACTGCATGCCTTTGCCTCAGCTAAGGTATATATTATGGAGTGAGGGTTTTCCCCAAATCTGTGGTCACTCACCTAAAATGAAAGAATTTTTTTAAAGCTGCTCACAAGCTTACAAAATGGTATATTCAAGGGAACCAGTCTACCCTGTTTGCCTAGCACACTTCTTTAAAATATCTAAGGCTATGGGATTTTACTGCTAAACACAATAAGGGGAAAAAAAAATAACTCTAATTAGTTCTTTAAAGAAAAGTTATTCAAACTAAATAAGAGGGACTGATGCTGAAGAATACCTTATATTTTCTATATTTCACTGGTTCCCACATGCTGGACCCTGTCAGAAAGACGACATTGGGCCTTTCACTCTAATTCATTAGAGCTACTCTTCTGTTCTTATGTTTTGTTCTGAGTTTTAACCAAACTTTCAAATTCATTCTTACTTGCTCTGTCCTCTTACTACAGAATGTGGCAAACAACCATTTCCAGCACACATTGCCGTCTTATTTGACCCCACTTCTTTTAAAATAGGATAAATCTGAGCATATACACCCAGTTCACAGGAATAGACATCAGAAGAGAAACAGGTTTTGCTGCTGCTTTTGATCTAGCTATGATCTAACTTTCCGACTGAACCTCATTTCAGTATTAAACTTTACTTGTTCAGCACATTCAAAACAGTGCGGTGACTGAAGAGCCATGGAAAGAAGCCAAATGTTGGTTAGAGAAAGCCTATTGGTACAAGCCAGGAGAGCAAATTATTATAATGCTAAATTAACATATACTGCCATTGTGTTGGAAAAGGAGAAGCATGCTCTTGCCTCCAAACAAAATTACAAGCAACAGCATACATTACAGTTGCTAGAGAATGTGCTTAGAAAATAGAGGTTAAACGCTACCAGATGACATGAACAGGAAAATCAGTATTTCAGCTTGTACCTCTTTTGGGGCATCAGATGGATGTTTACGGTTCAAGTGAGCCCCAGTGGAGAGATGCCCCTCACCAAGCCCCAGAGGCTGCCTACCACAACCCAGGCTGCCAAGAAGTCCCTGCTGAACAGCTCAGGATGGTGCAGGAGAGTGTATAAGGCTTAGAGACAACATACACGTGGTGCTGGGCTTCCCGCTGCTCTTGTATGGACTGTTCTGGTGTTGCTGCAAAGTCTCATAGCTCTGGGTTAATGCAGTCAGACGACAGGCAGCCCGACCACCACCTCACTTTTATATAGAGGCACTTTCCCACTTTTTCTGAGCTTAAATGACTATGAGAATATGGTTGTGCCTGGAGTTATATGAATGGCTAAGAAAAAATTACACCACAAGGCTTTACTGATGAACAGAGGAAAAATATAGATATATCCAGAAGATCACTCATTTATTCTTAAAATAGGGAGTTAGTCACCCTGCAAAATGCTGGTTTCATTCACTGTGCTATTAGACACGGTGCTGAAGTTGTGCCATCTACAGGAGGCCATGATCTGTTTCCAGCTACAAGTGAAATGAAATAAACTCTAATAGCAAGATTTTATTTTAGAGCAATATGCAAACAACCTACATGTCTTTGTTTCCAGGTTTTTTCCTACACTGCTCATCTACCTAAAAAGCAGTTTCCGCAGTTATTTCTTTGGCTCCCTCCAGCAGCCAAAATGTAACCTGTCCTCCAGAAAATTCTTTCCATTTAAACCCGCAATGCTGTTTTACCATATGTTCTGAGAAATTATGAAGTCAGCAATGTTTTCCTTGCTAACTTCACTTCATTCCATATAAATCAAAATGCTATAGTACGATAGCCCATTTGACACAAATTGTTATTAATCATCCCATTATGTATTGTGCAAAAAGGTTCTTTAACATGTCTTCATTAGATTATTTAAATGGATTTTGCAGAACTGTGCCTAGTTTAATTTGCTAGGACTTTACAATTATATGCGCAACTCTTCTTACTCTCGTGGGAACAGCAGCTTTAGAAGCCACTATCTTTAAATGCATGGGTCACTAATTCAGGGGTGTGATGCATATATTTTATAGCTGCTAATTGACAGGCTGTTTAGCTCGAGGTCTCAGGGGAATCTGTAGATGAAGTAATTTTGCCAGATGTATCAAAATTCAAGAGTTATTTTACTGTAGCAAACTTAATTCTATAATTAAGGTAGGGTGAGCGCTTGGATAGTGCAGTGGACATACAGCAGTGTACAACATCAGAAGATGTTGGTTTATGTCTTTGTAAATATTAAACATCCATGTGTCATAGAAGTATCTGTTACATTTACTACACCCTGGCTTTAGGAACTTCTCCTGTCTACTTACATTTTCTCTGCCCCTTTTTGTTCAGTTATTATCAGGTGAAGTGAACTGTACAGGGCTGCCTGAATTAAAACTGAACTAAAACAAACAGAAAAGTTGATAAGTGTCCATAAAGGTTATTTCAATGGAAAACTTTCATCTGTTTTAAAATACTGAGATCCCTTTCATAGCTGAGTAACACTCTGAGCTATAACCAATGGCAAATCACCCCTTTGAATGGGGGGCTGTTACTGGAGGAAAAGGCAGAGAAAAGGAAAACATTTTTTTTTTTTGCTGTATTTGGCATTTCTTTCACCAGGCCATGTTTTCATTTAGGGTTGGATATTTTTTTCTTCACGAAAATAAAATCAGAAAACAGAAGCTCCAAAACCTGAATTCTTGGAGTCAAGGATGAGAAGCAGTCATTATTATGGTAACTTACTTGATTTTCTTTTTTGTTAAAAACTACTATGCCGGGTACAAAAGTGCAGGAGAATGACCTTGTTGTTATCTGCCAAAACAGTTTGCTTTCAGATCAGTAATTGCAGAGGAGTGAGCTAATCTCTACTACAGAAACCCTCTATCATGAAAGCACATTTTCCTTGCAGTAGCATGTGACAAAGTAGTATGATTCAGTAATTGTTCATGAATAAGAGGCAAGTCTCACAGTCTCCCCTGATTATGGAGCTATAAACTCTTACAAGAGCTCAGACAAAGCTGAAGGCAATATATGACAAAAAGCAACCTGGTTAAAGGTACTGCAATGGATGCAGATGCTTTTTCACTAGCCTTTTCTTACTCATTTTTTGACCTTAGTGTTGGTTTTATTTGAGTAAAACACTGGTCAGAACTTCTTGACTTAGGTTTAATAAGTTAGGAACACTAGCCAAAACCTGATAGGCCCCAACTAGATCCAAAAGGTCAGATTAGAAATAGAGAACATAAAGATGTGGATGACTGGAAGCTGAAGTCAGACAGCCTACAGGACATGGATGATTTGACGTTGTGACTGCTTCTCTCCTTTGGCCCCATAAGGGAGCAGGGTCTAGCATGCCTGGCAGGCGGATGGTCTGAGGCACTCATTGCTCAAACCTAGTTCTGGGTACTTAATTAGGGACCTGCAGATACTCTGTGTATGGCCTACTTTTTGGCAGCTCTACTAAACCAGCTCTTTCACTTGTCACATGGCTAGTTTTTTTATGTGACTTCTGCCCATCAGTTCTAATTCAAACAGGAGCAGGTTTCAAAGTTCAGACTCTTACACTGACAAACTCTCACGGACAGATGGATGAGCCAGAAAATGATCAAAAAATGTAGGATATGGAAAACAGTATGAGACCCGGACTGTTTTGTAAGTGACCCCATGTGGTTAAGTATATCACATACATGTACCTGTGCTGAAAGGAAATTTCTACTTTAAAAAAAATGTTGCTGAAATGCTTTGTTCAGGAGATGGATTTGATAAACCTGTTATAACACTCTCATCCAGCTCAGTAGACCTCCTTACCATTGCAAACTATTTCTTTAGCACTGAAAGTTATTTTTCTCTTTTATTTGCAGTACAAAAGAAGAGTTCTGTGGTTTTCCTGAGCTATATGAATGAGTTATCTATGACTCTGATAAAGAATTAAAGTAATATGTGAAGAAGTAGCATATTGAATGAAATTTGTGCTTGCTATGAATGATGCATGAAGGTTCTCCTCCAGAAGAAAAATACAAAGCTACTGTTAAGTCTCTACTTAGTACTAGAGTAAGTTCAAACATTTTTTCTAAAGGCATCTTTGTCTCTTCTTTCATTATTAGTAGTCAAGCTATTCATTCTCCCCCTCATGAAAGATATTACATGTCATTATGGATAAAGCATAATATTTTTATTTCTCTCTAGTGATCTCAGAAAAAAACATAATTCAAACCAAAATAAAATAAATTCTTTTTCTTTCCAGCAGAAAGTGGATAGCAACACAAAATCACAGTTATATGTGGGTCATCAGTGAAGTAATTTTCAACAATAAAAATTGTTTTTCTGACAGATAACATAAAACTCACACCCCCCCCAAAAAAAAGTAAAACAAGATCCAAACACTCCCAGTTCCTGTATTTCTTGACATAATATCCAAAAACATTTTAAGACAATCTCAGAAGTCAGTGCATATAAACACTGGTCTGTTCCTTTGGGCCTCTTCCACTCCCTCTCCTTGTCATGCTGATTAATTAAAAAAAATCAATGAAAATATCTGCAGCTGGCAGTTGCACAGTAACAAGGACAATTTACAAATGTGATTAGACTTTGTTTCCAGACACAAAGCAGTCACCAGCACATTCCGTTATACACACAATGTGAAGATTAATAGTAGGACAAAATAAATAGGCCAGGACAGGGAGTTTTACAGCCCTCTGCAACAACAGGTGACAGCAATTGGAGATCAGAACAACCACTTGAGATGTCCTAGATGTAAAGAAGGCTGTCCCTGCTCTTAGGCACCCTTACAAGATCATTTACATAGGCAAACACACATATTCTGCTGGTTCTCAGTACTGATGATAACCATTTACTCATCTGTGTTCATGATCCATAAAGAGCCCTCTGAAAACTGCCATTTTTAGGGCTAACAGTTGCAACAAACCTCTGCTTTAAATATGAAATTATCCGTAACATCCTTCTATCAAATAAATCCTTTGTTACTCTGAATAAGGTGCTCTTCCTGTATTGGTAGAAAACATCTGGCTAAGCCATTCCAATTCTGAAATAAAGGTTCAAACAACAGAAGTGAGGGAAGCCCTGCTGTAAACCAGTGCAACATGTAAGGCATTGCTCTGTCTAGTTGATGGAATTGACAAGTCCCACCAGCCTACTCAGGCTCCCCTGCATCATGGAGAGCCAGAAAACCCAGTGAGTTATGTCACATTAGGCTCAACCTTCTGCCAGATCAGTAAACTCCTGTGGCTTTTGCAACAAGGGTGCTAGCACAATTCTGGGCAAACATGTAACTATCCAGAGTGCAGTAGGCGTGATCGGGTCAGAAATATTCTCCCTCAGTTCCCTGACCCAAAAAACATTAAGCATTCCGTTTCTGCCAGAAATAAGTCTTAACACCCTCATGGGTTCCATCTCTCTGTCTAGGTCAGCTTCTGCTAGGGCAGCCCTGCACTGTGCTGCAAGGCAGAGTCAGCAACGCGTGTCAATGGCAGCAGGAGGCAGTTGAGGCTTTAGTTCAGAAAGTAACCCTCGTAAGCATGGCATTAACATCACAGCAAATGGCAGTGGGCAAGGCAGTCCTCATCTGAGATAATAGGCTTTTTCCAGTGATTGCTCCTTGTCGCTTAGGAACACATCAATCCCAGCATCGGCTACCACAGGCTGTCATGTCATGTATTCTCTTCTCTGGGCTCTATTTTGTAAGAAATAGTTAATGTCTAAATCTCCTACCAGCAGGCTGCTCCAAAGACTCACTGTGATGGTGAGAAAATTGTTTCTGGCTTCCAGTTTCAATTTATTCATGACCAGTTTATAACCATTTCCTCCTGAGCCAATATTGTCCTATAGCTTAATCAGCTCTTTTCCCTTCCTGATGTTTATCCGTCTGATATATTTACACAGGACAGACATATCCCCTGTTAGCCTTTGCTGAACAAGGCAAGCTCTGGCAGTTCCACTCATGGGATTAACTGAATCACTTCTCCTCCCCCCTAGCACTCAGCTTTCTTAAAGCCATGTCTATTTGCTTGTTTGTATTTGATATTCTTCATGCAGGTGGTGCCATTCCGGTCTTGAAGAGTTATTGCAATCTAGATGATACTGATACTAGATGACCCTCATCTGATTATATGTTATTTTAGTTCTCCCAGTACATGTGTTTTCTGTGATGGGGATTAATTAGTTTGGGAAATCAGTGCATGGTACAGAACCCCAGAGCCCAGAAGCTCATATCCCTATGTCTGTTACCCCCAGGAGAAGCAGAAACCCAGAGTGTTTGGATATTAATTTAGTTGTTTTAAAGTTTCTTTGTTCCTCCTAATCCTCTACAGCTCTGAGCGTGGCCTGTATGTACTATCTGAATCTCTCACCATTGTGACAAAACGAATAAATAAAAATGGGTCTTTTACTCCTGTGAGGAAATGTAGTGTTCTTTTGGATTTAAGAACACACATCTTCACCCACCTTCATGCATATTTCCTTTCTCTCCATACCTCTGCCTACACTCACATGGACGCTGCAAATTCAGCTGTTGCTTTGAAACCTAAAAACACCTCTGTTTACTGGGATTCTGGATTCTAGCTGAACTGAGCCAGTGGAGTTCAACAACTGTAACAGTTTTCAGCCAAATGAAATCCTGTGTCATGCTACAGTTGTAAATTGCTATCTTTGGACTTTCAAAGCTCAAAGTATCCATCAGAAAATCTTGAGCTGTTAGGACTGACACATGACTTGGGGAGTTAGTAATCACACACCTGGGGCCAGAGTGAGCCAAGCTGGTTAACGTTTTCACAAGTGGGATAGAGGACCCTTCCCCTTGCAATTCCCTCGGGCTAGCAGGCACACATGAGCACAGTCTCTGCATGTGCTGGTGCCCAAAGCAGCCAAGAAGGGACACTGTGGCTCTGCTTCTCCCGCTCCCAATCACAGTCCATGGGACATAACAGGATTTCAGCACCAAAATTGCTTATTCTCCCTGGCCTGGGAATATTATGACAATGAGGAGCTATTGCTTTCCAGGACATCCTTGGGAGAGACTACTCCTGCTCTTTGTATCTAGACTTCCCACATTTGCCTTGTAAGACTTGATTGGCAGTCAAGGAAACAGCTGTGCAGGAGGACCAGACTTTGCCTACCTCGTTTGGCATTCAGATTCTTTGCCACAGCTTCACTGTCACCAGTTGTCCAAAGGAAAGGTAAAGCAACATTAACATCCTGTCTGGAGGAATAGAAATAGGGAATAAAATGTCTGTTTTGGTTGAGACATGCTTCAGGAAGCATTTGCTTGTTACTCATGATGCTTTGCCAGCATACCTTTATAATCTCCACAGCCAAAGCATGTCAGTATCAGAAGTAGGGCCCAGAGAAGTGCCAAACTGAGTCACGTCATCTGTCTTTCCTGCTCACTGTGGTTTCAGGAACTTCAGTCCTTTCATTAGTTGTTTAATTGTCCTGCAAAGGTCTTGAGTCAATATTTTTATTTCCTGATTTTACCTGCCAGTGGTGAACGATCTGCTCCCCTTTTCAGAGCATCTAACTAAATTTAACAGGCAGGACAAGAAGGAACACTCCCAGGCCTGCTGAATTGGAAAATTATATTTAACAATTTAAAGTATGCACACAGACCTTGAAAACAACCACTTTTTTCTGAATAGGACTACTGTTCTGCTGAGAATTTTTTAGACTGTCAAAGTAAAAGGGTTTGGATTATACAGAAAATATCTAAAGCCAAAAATGCTGCAGTTCTATGGATAGACTAAATATCTAAAACCAAATTATTAAAGTATAAAAATGAATATTTGGAGGGTGTCTTATAGTTTATAGTTTCTGAAGTGCTAAATCAAATTGGTTCCTAGCTGCTGGCCAATGACTGCTGGAAATAAGTGAGGGGTTTTTAACTCTATCCTTCATTTTCTTTCACATAACCTAAAAAAATGTTGATCTGAATTAGCAACTCATTAAAAAAATCCTTACTCATTACAGAAGGCCCATCAACTCTCCTGAGGAGAAGGAGATCTCCATTTAGGAGATGACAATCATTCCTCAAAACTTCTTAATACAAGAAATAGTGTGGCAGAGCCGTGTCGTAAGTAGCGTGCACTCCATGTGATGTCCAGGAAATACCCTTCTGCATTTAGTCTTTCTGACAAACTCTATGAAGAGGTAAGCTAATACAGTGTTGACATCCTGTCTGGAACAATGAATTTGGGGTACAGAGTTAGCTTTGTTGGATGCAAAACAAAAACAAACTAAAGAACCTTTCCTTAAAACTCTAGGTGAGAATGCACTTTAAGGATTTTTTGGGGAAGGCACATTGGCATTGTTAGTGAAGAATGGAAAAGAAAAGGGCTGTGAGCATGCTATAATGCCGTGATTCAACACTTCTATAAAAAAAAAATGATCCATTGTTCTTCTTTTTGGTGGAAACCAAGCCTTTTAGAAAGAAGTACTGCAGAAAACAGCTGGATTTATACTCAAAGAAAAAAGAAAAGGTGATTTACTGTATCTTTGTTTTGGAGAGTTTAGAGGAATTCAACAGGCAGGCTCTGTGGTTCCATAAGGAGAAGCCAGCCCGGCGAATTCTGAATTAAATCCAACAAAAATGGGGGCTGTACATCTTAGCAAGACAGCCATCATATAAATACACAGGTCAGATGGGTTTCCCTTGATGTACATCCAATTTTAACAATCCCAACTCTTTATTATTATTTCAAAAATCCCAGCTGCACAATGTTTTCAGGAAAAGGGGAACAGAGATGGCAGAAACAGGTATGGTTGAGTCCCTTGCCCTTTTAAATCTTGCCCATGGTATGTCGGCACCTCCTCACTGTACAGTTACACAGATTAATATTTTCTGGAGCTGTTGGAAGCTCCATTGCATAATGCAAGCAAGCCAGAAACAATGCTATTGGCCTTCAAACATGCTAGCAGTGGACAAAGTCTGGTGCTTGGATGTTCAGATATGCAAGTGGGCTCTAAGGAGCCAAGCCTTGCACAGGATCAGTGGCACAGAGTTCAACTATCATATGAAGAGTTCTTGTCTCACTGCTGTTTTCCACTGATCCAAGCAACACGCTGTCAGCAAATTACAAAACAGACGAACATGCTCTATTTTTTGACACATAAAAGGAAACCTGTCTTACCCAGTCACATCTGTTTCTTTGATTTAACTCCATGCTCATTCCCATTAGCAGTGGATGAGTGGTTTGGCAAGTGCATTGCAGCCCGCTTCACCAAAAAAAAAAAAAAAAAAAGCTTCCTGGTGAAATAAACCCCTTTATGAGACTTTGATATAAACATATTTAACAAATTATTTTATTAACCCCTCCTCCTCATTAATGACTACATTCTGGGGTGGAGCACAAACCTTACATTAAGGTTTTTACAAATAGATCGAAGAGGAGGCCTCTCTCTCTCCAGTCACCCCAGACACTCTCACAGTGGGACTGTGACTATTCATAAGATGCTTGTAGACAAGTAGCAGATATATCCTGTTGATTTGTAAAGTAATTCCAATGCAAGGGGTAAGGCTGCAATGTCACACAATTTATTAATCTCTGAACTGTGAAACTACACAAGTTGCAAGAGACTTGTAACTTCTGGAAAAAGCACTCAGAAAAGGGAAAAGAGAGAAGCAGAGAGAAAATTAGAGTATCAGAACACGGAGACTACTAACTTGCAGCAGAAAACTGTAGCTAAAAGAATATCTGTACACAGGGTGCACATACCACACATGCTTTTCAAGAAGAGATTAAACAGATCATAAGAGATGCTTATAAACTTTGCATTTATCCTGTGCTCACGACCTGGAGCTTGTCAGTCAATCAGCTAATGGTTAAAGATATGCAGCACTGCTCACAACATGTTAATGCTAAATGGACCCTCACAGGAGACTATCCAAATTGCTGGGTGCATCTGAAATTGTAACAACAGGCACTATGAAGAGTCATTCTTTGTACACAGTTTTTATTTTCAACATTTCACTTCATCAAGCACGGGGCAGGGGGAGCACTTTTCCATGACTAAAAAAAAAAAAAGTGATTATGATCACTCCATCAGTAACTATTCAGACCAACTCTTTGCCCAAGATCCAGCAGCCAGGCACCACCGCATTGTGCTCATCCATCAGAACTTCACTGGACTGTGAGAAAATAAAGCACACCAAGAAAGAGCAGGCAATTATAAATTCTCACCGATCCAGGCTAATGAGAGTACCTCCCTGTCTGTACATGGCTGGTGAACACTGGTGGGAATGCTGTTTTGGTAACAGAAACAGAGAATCCCGCAAATATGCCTATAAATATGATGTGGGTCAGGAAACTAATTTAAACAAACTTTATGACTAGACGTGTCACCCAGTCAGAAAGCACAAACAAACATCAAGTAGCATGCTCCTGAGCTTGAGGAATCTAAGATTTGTGAATGATTGACGTCTTCAAAATTGGATTAAAGCAAAATTTCCATGACATGCAGGCCTTGAGCGAGAGCTCTGCATAAGGTTAAATTTCGTATTTTCCTCAAAAGCTAACACTGACACCCAAAAGACCAACACCTGAGCAACAACCTGTGACAGAGGCAAAATTCATTAGATAGATTTAGATAGACAGATAGATAGATAGATAGACAGACAGACAGACAGACAGATACAAAGGAACAGCCAGCTAGTAAACACTAGAGCTGATAGCATCTAAAACATGAGCTTGAAACAACCTTTCCTGGATTCATATCCAGTCCTTAGTCACCCTTTACATTTATTCCCTGAATACATGTTTCTATCCTGTTCCTATCTACCAGCACTGACGGCAGCCAAAATACAGGAGATCTGACCTCCAGCACTGCACAGCCCTTCAGATTTCATTGTTCCTTAAATCCACTTCCTGTCTGCCTTCCCCTCTGCTCTGCCACCAAGGACCTAGCCCCCTGCTCTTTTATCTTCTTTGAGTCCAGTGGCTTTTTATTCCTTTCTTTCTTTCTGTCTTCAGAGAATGCCCTCTCTCACTGTCAGTTTCACAGAATCACAGAATCGTCTAGGTCGGAAAAGACCTTGAAGATCATCCAGTTCAACCCTTAACCTAACACTGACAGTTCCCAGCTACACCATATCCCTCAGTGCTATGTCAGTGAGACTCTTAAACACCTCCAGGGATGGGGACTCCACCACCTCCCTGGGCAGCTCATTCCAACACCTAACAACCCGCTCTGTAAAGAAATGCTTCCTAATATCTAGTCTAAACCTTCCCTGGCACAACTTGAGGCCATTCCCTCTTGTCATATTGCTTGTTACTCGGTTAAAGAGACTCATCCCCAGCTCTCTGCAATCTCCTTTCAGGGAGATGTAGAGGGCGATGAGGTCTCCCCTCAGCCTCCTCTTCTCCAGACTAAACACCCCCAGTTCCCTCAGCCACTCCTCCTACGACCTGTGCTCCAGACCCTGCACCAGCTTCGTTGCCCTTCTCTGGACACGCTCGAGTCATTCAATGTCCTTTTTGGAGTGAGGGGCCCAAAAATGAACACAGGAATCGAGGGGCGGCCTCACCAGTGCCAAGGACAGGGGTCAGATCCCTTCCCTGTCCCTGCTGGCCACGCTATTGCTGACACAAGCCAGGATGCCATTGGCCTTCTTGGCCACCTGCGCACACTGCTGGCTCCTGTTCAGCTGGCTGTCAATCAACACCCCCAGGTCCCTCTCTGACTGGCAGCTCTCCAGCCACTCCTCCCCAAGCCTGTAGCGCTGCTGGGGGTTGTTGTGGCCCAAGGGCAGCCCCTGGCATTTGGCCTCATTGAAACTCCTCCAGTTGGCCTCAGCCCATGGCTCCAGCCTGTCCAGGTCTCTCTGCAGAGCCTCCCTACCCTCGAGCAGATCAACACTCCCGCCCAACTTGGTGTCACCTGCAAACTGACTGAGGGTGCACTCGATCCCATCGTCTAGATCATCAATAAAGATGTTAAACAGGAGTGGCCCCAAAACCGAGCCCTGGGGGACACCACTCGTGACCGGCTGCCAACTGGATTTAACTGCATTCACCACAACTCTTTGGGCCTGGCCATCCAGCCAGTTTTTTACCCAGCAAAGCGTGTGCCCATCCAAGCCACGAGCAGCCAGTTTCACCTGGAGAATGCTGTGGGAAACGGTGTCAAAGGCCTTACTAAAGTCAAGGTAGACAACATCCACAGCCTTTCCCTCATCCAATAAGCAGGTCACCCTGTCGTAGAAGGAGATCAGGTTTGTTAAATACGACCTGCCTTTCATAAACTCATGCTCTGCTCCATGACCTTCCCTGGCACCAAGGTCAGACTGATAGGTCTAGAGTTTCCTGGATCCTTCTTTCTGTCTTTCTTGTAGATGGGTGTCACATTTTCCACCCTCCAGTCCAGTGGGACCTCCCCAGTTAGCCATGACTTCAGATAAATCATGGACAGTGGCTTGGCGAGCACATCTGCCAACTCCCTCAGCACCCCTGGGTGTAACCCATCCGTCCCACAGACTTGTGTGCATCCAAGTGGTGTAGCAGGTCTCTGACCACCTCCTCTTCAACTGTGCTAACCTCAGTCTGCTTCCCCTCCCCATCTCCCAGCTCCTGAGGCTGGGTGTCCAGTGAACAGCCAGTTCCACTGCTAAAGACTGATGCAAAGTAGGCGTTGAGCACCTCAGCCTTTTCCTCATCCTTAGTTATCATGTTTCCCTCTGCATCCAGTAAAGGAGGGAGATTTTCCCTAATCCTCCTTTTGCTGTTAACGAATTTATAGAAACATTTTTTCTTATCCTTAACAGTTGTAGCCAAGTTGAGCTCTAGCTGTGCTTTGGCTCTCCTAATGTTCTCCCTGCTTAACTTCACTACATCTTTATGGTCTTCATGAGAGACCTGCCCCCTCTTCCAAAGGCAATAGATTCTCGTTTTGTTCTTGAGATCCAGCCAAAGGTCCCTGTTTAGCCAGGCCGGTCTCCTTCCCTCCCTGCTTGTTTTTTGGCACACGGGAGCAGCCTGCTCCTGTGCCTTTAAAACTTCTCTCCTGAAGTACGTCCAGCCTTCCTGGACTCCCATATCTGTCAGGGCAGGCTCCCAAGGGATTTTGTTAATCAGTCTTTTCAACAGGTCAAAGTTAGCCCTCCGGAAGTCTAAGGTGGCAGTTTTACTAACCCCTCTATTTGTTTCTCCAAAGACTGAAAATTCTATCATCTCGTGATCACTGCACCCTAGACGGCCTTCAAACCTTACCTCCTTCACAAGCTTTTCTCTGTTCACAAGAAGGAGGTCCGGGAGGGCACCTTCCCTGGTCAGCAAACTCACCAGCTGGGTGAGGAAGCTATCCTCCACACATTCCAGGAACCTCGTGGATTGTTCCCACTCTGCTGTGTTGTGTTCCCAGCAGATATCAATAACTGGATGTTAAAGTCCCCCACAAGAACAACAGCAAGTGACTGTGAGATTTCTCCCAACTGTTTATAGAAAGCTTCATCCACCTCACTGCTTTGGTTGGTGGGTCTATAGCAGACTCCCACAGCAAGAGCTGCTTTATTGGCCCTTAACCTAGTCCAAACACTCTCAACCCCTTTATCACTATACTTGATTTCTGAGCTCTCATAGCATTCTCTTACATACAGGGCTACTCCACTGCCTCTCCTTCCCTGTCTATCCCTCCTGAAGAGCTTGTAGCCATCGATTGCAGCACTCCAGTCGTGTGAGGCATCCCACCACGTTTCTGTTATAGCTACTATGTCATAGTTCTCGTGCTGCATCATGGCCTCAAGCTCCCCCTGTTTGTTGCTCATACTGTGTGCATTGGTATAGATGCACTTGAGATGAGCTAATGAATCCAACACCTTTTTGTGAGTGTGGGCCCCATTCCCTACCAAAACCTTCTCAGGTGCTTCCACGGTTCCTAAACATCTTTCCCTTCTCTCAAAGGAAGTGGCAGAGGGAGAGCCCTCACCAGTCCACCTTCAAGCTTTGGCACACTGCTCTTGAGCTTGTTCCTAACAGGCCTAGTTATCTCTCCGTACCCCCTCATATCTAGTTTAAAGCCCTGTCAATAAGCCCTGCTAACTCCTGCCTTCATCAGTGGAAACTTCATCCACTTTTTCTGCTTTCCAGTACATTTAAAACACCCTTCCTTTTATTCACTAGACAAATGCTCCCTTTGCTTTCAAATTCCTCTGTAAAACCTAGGAAGATGGCTTGTCTTCAGCTCCTCGCTGGTGATTATCTTGTGCATATCTAGAGTATAGGCTTTCTGGGACAGTAGCTTTGCTTATCTCCGTAATAGGCAACATGTAGGTGCAGGACAAATAAATAATGTAGAAAAATAGGTCCAATAGAAAGTCTTACTTTTCTTTCTGTTTCCATAAACCAAAGGGTACTTTGAGTCTTCAGTATTCTGCTACTCCTCTACTTTCTTTATGTTTTGCATTCTCCAGGTGCATTACTGAAAATAAAGTTAAGATAAACCTTAAAAATAAAGCAAAATTTTACTTAAAAATATTATTTCATCAAATCACCACTGGAGCTAGCATCCTGTTCCACACAACCTCATCTTCATAATCTAACGACTTACCCTGCAAATGTGCTGATTTTTCAAGCTAACATTAGTATCATATTTTTCTAAGTACCCACCCACTGATACTCTCCACCTTGACATTAATGTCATCACTTTTTTCCCCCCCTTAATATCATGTATAAAAAAATATTGACAGCAAGATCCTGGGTCTCTACAGTTGTCAAGGGCTTTGGAAATGTGTCAGTTGAGGATGTTCTGAAAAAATTGTTTTCATTAATGAATTGATGCTATCAGCTTCTTCTAAGATGCTGTGCAATTGAAAAAAAAAAAAAAAAAAAAAAAATCACAAAATCTAGTTTTCCTGAACATAGCAGGAACCAAAAAGGAGATGGAAATCACTATTTACAGTTACTGGTGTCCCTCCAACTTGCATGTTGCTCTGATTGTTTTCTATTTCTCTCACACAGATAACTGGTGTTCTGGTTGCTTCCAACTCTCTCTTTGTTCCATGTCTGCTTCTGTTTTTACACACATACACTTTTTCATTTCCCCCAAACAGAAAAAAACTCAAAGTATCTTTGCATTACATTTCATGCAAATACCCTCTGACCTAATCTCCGACTAGTCTTGGATGGTCCCTGCATTTCTGAAAGTCCCTCCTCTTTTGTCAGCTACCCAAAGCTCTGAATTTTAAGTTTTCCCTCTATTTATGCTGAAGGACAGGTGGGAAATTTGTACTGTTTATATGCTCCCGTTTTTAAAGTCAGCATTTTTCAACTTCTAAATTTTCCCATTGTATTGTACTCCCCATTTCCACTCAACTTAGTTTAAGTCAGTCTTTCAGTTTCTTTTTTGTTTATTTAAATTCAGATTATCTTCTTGGTTTATTTTCTCTATGGAAATGTGTTGCTCTGCAGCTCCCTAAGAAACAGGCACTGGGAGGAAAAACTGTGCAAATGATACCAGGTGATGTTTTAGAATCAACTTTTAAATAGATGGAGTACCTCTTCAAAGAGTGTTAGTTGTCCCAGTGATCAAATTATTGACTAAATTGAAACTGTTAGGAGTAGACGCAAGATTTTATTTCTGAACTTTTGCCATATTATTTTGATGAGTTAAAAGTATCACAAACACAAACAAAATAAAGAAAAAAAAAGTTAAGCTAATTACAAAACAAAAGTTAGGTTTTATTGGTCTCCTTTCTTACAGAAACGGAGAACTGAAATACAAGGGAACAGATGGCTGAAATGTTGCAGGAAATCTGCCACAGGTCTAAGAGCTGGATCTAGATCTTCGAATTCTTTTCCAGTTCCTTGAAAACAAACTTCCATGATTCATGTACAGAAAAATGTTCTTGGTCAGTTCTAACTTACACAAATAAAATGGCAATAATGGCCTCATTTAATTTTGCCATCACCAGTATTTAAGTTGTAAAGAATGTTTTTCATTAAAGAAAAATGCATCTGAGAAAATGCAACAGGTGTTTTCTAAGGGAAAGGTTGCTTTGTAGTTTCATCTAGTACAAAACATTCCCATGTCCTTGTCTATCAGGTCAGAAACTACCAGGAGAAACACCAATCTATGGCATGGTACGGAAGCTTCTCCATGTCTCTCCAGCTGTGCTCCTTGCTGGCCAGTGCTCGTTTTCACCGCTACCCGGGGCCGTTGCTGCTGCCCGAGCAAGCAGAGTGGCTCACCAGGCAGCAGTCTGTATTTTCAGAGCTGGCAATGAGTCATGCGTGAAGCTGGCTGACAACCCATGCTGTCTGTATGTATGCAACCATGGATCGTTACACAGCAATAAAGTACAGTATCTTGTTCAAAACCTGTCTCATTTTATTTGGATCCCCACTGACTTTGCTGGCACTGAGCCATGGCTGGTGTTTACTGACCTTTCAAAGCAGCACTGTTGGCTGTAGGAATAAAAATAGCTTCTTTTTGAGGTTGTGCACAGACACTGAAGCTGTAGGGTGCACGCTCAGCCACGTGCACAGCAGCCTTCAGACCCATCTGTAGGCCAGGGGAAAGGATCAGGACAACCAGCCAACACTGTTCCTGCTGGAGTGGTTGCCTTGGTTTGAGTAGCCAGCCCATCCTGAACATCTGTGTGCTGATAACATGCCCCCTAATCACACACAACAATGTATGATGTCTGCTCAGCTTTCAAGGGATAATGCTTCCAGGCTGTGTCTGTGCTATGAGGCAGAGGTGATCCCCCAGTGTTCCGTGCAATCCTGGCCCAAAAACACCTGTTGGAGGTGTTAATAGGATGGCACTGCACCTCCATGCTTGGGTATGCAGCAGGGCACCATGGAGGAAGGTGCTCACCATGCTGACAGAGATAGACCGTGCTTGAGTGGATGCAGCAAGTGCTCCTACACACAGGACAGACTCCCAACATCTTCCGCAGGTGTCTTTGAAGACACATTGGTTGCTGCAATAAACACAATGTAAAATGCACTTGCCACCAGGCTGTTACAGTGTCTGCCAGGCAGAAAAATGTAGAAGCCAGTTAGACAAAGTCCCATAGCAAGAGGTAATGTGATCTTCCTAATGAGCAGCCCTGAAGTTTGGGGGGTTTTCAGCCCTTGGGTTGGGAAGGTTTGGTTTCCCTCACAGAGAGGAGAGGAGTCTGGCTGCACCAGGAGTCTTGCTTAAGTTGGCTTAGATGAGACATGCAGAAGTTGAAGGACCCCAACTCAGTCAATATATTGGGACCACTGTTAATTTTCTTTTAATGTGAATGTGGTGTGCTGTTTATATATTCCTGTTTTCAAAGAAAGCATTTTTTGAGTATTAGCAAGATTTCTACCTGGACGTGGTGGGCCTGCATGTTGCAGGGGCTTGCCAATAGTTTCTGCATGACACACAGATGCTACTCAACCACTGGCCAGCACAGAGCTAGATTTAACTAAAACAAAACAAAGCAAGCCCTGTGTTTTTATGTAAGAACACAGCTATTATCATGGTCATTTATGATGGCCACTCTATCTCAGAAAAGGAGTTGCAGTGTCTGGGCCACATTTTCTGGTTTGTGCTGAAAGGCCAGGCTAGCAGGAAGATAGTCACAGGATGGATTATCCCTGCACATGATGGTAGAAACATGTAATGCCACCACATTTGGAAGGCTGTGTACTCCTGGCAGCGTACTGCTATAGTTAGCATGGTGATGTCCTTCCAGACCTGCAAAAACTTGCATGGGATTTTGTCCCAGGCATTAAATGCCTTTTCTGACCAGCTTGTGTCCTTGCAGTGTCAGCAAAACTTTCCAAACTGTCATTGTTTCAGAAGCTGGTTTTCCCTCTCTAAAATCCACAACAGCTTCAAGTGACACTTGAACTCCATTTTTGTAAGATTTGGTTAGCTCATGGTACCCCCACTCCATGTCACTTCTCACGAGCATCAACCTGATATTGCCAGACAGATGAACAGATAGATAGCAAGAATAACCAAGATAAATCTAATTATTTGAGACATTCGAGACATGTGTGGTATTTAATTTTTCATACCATGTAACATGACAAAATAAATTAGTAGCAGAGGAAAATTCTAAGTAGTGCCATTACAGGGTGAACGTTTTTGTGTGTTCAGTCAAAGCACTGCATAGGAAGATATATGAGTGTCAGGGAATATCCATTTTAGCTATGCACTTAATTCTCAGTATTCCATATACCAGTAATTTAGATGCCTTCATTTAAATTCTTCTAACACTTTTATCAAAGCAACAGTTTCTGTTCATTTCTCTCTTTTAACAAACACAGCACTTGCTTTTGGCACATTGCTGATGCTTATTTTACCTTTTCTTTTCAGACATACAAGCTGTATTAATGTTTCTGTAATAACCAGAATAAAACCAAGTGACAAGAACCCAGTATTTGTATTCCTTTTTCAGTTAAATTTCCATTATAAAAATGAGACAGTAAATTATAGAAAGAAACCAACACTATGACCACAGAATTATAGTATTTATTCCTACATCGAGACCTACATACAGTAACTGAAATTCCTCTTTTTTAATTCAAAAGGGAACTTTGTGTGTTTTGTGATCAAATACTATGAAGGCAGTTACATGTTTTTCAGCTGGTCATAAGCAAGTCACAGGATGCAGTTAAAAGAGGAAGTGACTGATGTGTAACCTCTTTTCACTGTAATCATGATGTATGGAGTGAATAAAGGAATGTTTCTCCATATCTCTCTCTGTGAATGAATTAAAAGGCACTGGATTCAATAGAGGCATCTTGTGTTCCACCAGAGAGTACCCTTGCAGAGGCAGGCCACCTTCGGCTGCTACAGATGCCTGAAGTCTGGAGGAACTATATTTTTACCTCTTGAGTGGAGGAATTTTATTTTTGCTCCCTCAGTAGCAACACAGAAAGCATTATCCATGACTGAGCTCCTTCCCCTCCTACTGCAGGCTGTGCTGCCCTATTCACCTTCTGTACTTGACTGGGAAATTTAAATGACAAGATCTTTACATGCTCAGAGAAAAATGATCCGAACTTTAAGAAACATGAATAGGATCATAAATAACACTATTTTTTAACAGTGACATAGCTGTTAGAAGTTCTGAGCATCTTTGCTGTCCTAATTCTTCTGACAGTTACCCATATAGGTAGCTACAAAAATTGACACCTGTCAATAGACAGTGCAGTCCAGCTAATCGGTGGTTCTGTGTCAACATTCAGATTTGTATGCTTGCCACAAATTATCACCCAGAAGCGTGTGAAATACTGTGGTTTCCTACTTCAGTGTCAAAGAGACCATGATGATACAGATAGAATAACTTGAAAATATTCTTCAAAATGTTTCAAAAGAATGATAAAAGTCATAGGCTTTTCTCACTGGCTCTCGTGGTAGCTTTCCCATTCTGTCATTTTCAACATCATCTGTTGTATTTACTCAAATGTATGTATTGGCTGTCACTTCTGTCCCTCCACCTTGATACATGCAGTGAGATGGAAAAAATGGTAAGACAGAAGTATTTAAACCTAGACTCATAGGGTTTGTTTAATTGCATTTTGAGGTGAACCTCAAGAACATTTTCAAGAGCATCTCAATAGTCTGTGCAGAGAAGAACTTTACAAATGCAGGGCTGCTGTCTGCAGCACACATGTTCCCCAATGCTCAGGCAGACCCAAAAACTCGGCCACTGGCATTTCATTAGGTGACTTTATACATGTAAAATAAATGTGCGCATAGAAATTGCAGCACGTCGTCTGAATCCTGGAGGAAAACAGTCCTGTATTCCCCTTAGGAGAGATATAAACATATTCCTGGATCTTCCTCTATTAATTTTTCTCAGGATACTATTCAGTAAAGTTCGCACAATGAACTCTGGAGGGACTTTAGCTTACTGGGAGTTGATTGCACTAAAAGTGACCCATGCCCATTCCCCTGCACAGGCAATTCCTAGTTCTACCAGTCAAAGATAGGCCTCTGCATAGATGCAGACCTAGACAAACCAGTCCGAGCTCACTGCCTGTCACACAGCTATTGTGTGCTAGGTAGGAAATTTAACTCATCATCGCAACACAGCTTCATTAGTTTCCCCAAATGGTATAAAAATATCCATACAGATCAAAGAGAGGTAAGTTTTGAAGAAGTTGTGCATGGAAAAGGCCCACTTACTGCAGAGTCTATAAGTTACCGCACCAGGATACATTTAAAGTAATTGGCTTTGCTAACTGATGTGCTCACTTCTGTGAAAAGCACTTATACCCATCAAATACACGGTAGAATTTGCTAGGTCTTACTTCAGTGTAAACATGAGGAGGTAGCCGGACCTCTCTGCAGAAGAAAATGCTTTCTCTCGAAACACTGACATGGCACACAGGCAGAATGCTGGTGTTAATATTAAGAAAAAAGACAAAAAAGAAGTTTAGAAACCCAGGGAAAGCAAAGAAAAAAGTGGGCAGGGCAAAGAAAACTCCAGTGGTGGAACAGCTCTGTCGGGATCCTGGGCTTCAGGTCATATCCAGCACAGCTGCAGCAAGGAAACCAAGATACCACAGAAACAGGAAAGGAGGGTCTACCTCCCCAGAAACAGCGAGAGGAGAAACAAGTCCCTAGGAAGCTGGTGAAGCAGCAGGGGAAGAATCTTGAAGCAGAGACTTGCTTTGATCCTGATGATAAATCAAGCTCGCCAAAATGGATGAGCTCTTTGGACTCATTCCCTGTTGTTTAAGGATTTGTCCTTGAAGTGATGAGCATGTGCGAAAACCCACATATGCACTGAGGAGGGGAAGGCAGATGACATTGGGCTTGAATTCAGATTAGAAAAATGCACATGAAAGAAAAAAAAAGAGAAATACAACCTCACATGGCAGCATAGGAAATGTTGGCATTCCTCTTCTGTTCTCCTCCTCCAACAGATGGGATTTCCAGCAGTAAATGGTGAACATCGTGTTTTGTTACAAATCATTTGCCTCTCTGGGTACCTGGGCTGCCTCAGATCACCATCTTGCAGAAAGGTTGAAACCAATTTTTAGGACTGATACTCCACAGTTCCTGGGCTGGCAGCAGCCGCCCGGCCGTCGGGGCTGTCAGAGGCAGCTGCCTTGCACTCAGCTGCTGCTCCAGGTCATCGTACAGACCACAGGTGTCATTTCCTGGGTATTCAGGGAAGCTGGACAAAACCAGGACTGCTGGCACTGTATCATACAGGGAAAAAAAAAAAAAAAGAGAGAGAGACCTCCAAACCACTCAAATGATCTTAAAAGACTGAAACTTCAAAACATTTACCCTCAGACATAATTGTTCACATTTTGGTTTTATTTTGCTTCTCTCCTAGGAAGAGTGAATTGCAAAGACTGCACACACCAGCGCCATCTTCACCCAAAGAGGAATTTACAAAATTAATATCAAAACAGCTAAAAACCAAGTAATTTATGACATTAGCCCCTGACATTTTCCAACATCTTATGGATGTTATTACTATAGACATATTAATACCTAAAACTGGCATTTTAAAGGTTCACATAGGCTTTTAAAAAAATATTTCACCCCTTTTAAGCAACCCATTAAAAATAATTTTCAATAGAAGACCATCACATTTTTGCATTTTTTGGCTAACATTATTAGCATACATGACACACATAACAGGGTATTTTTGTTTCATCTTTATAGTACGCCCAGTTTTCTTCTCATGGTATATAAAAGCATAATCTAGGAGTGCTGGTTTTGCAGCTTATTTTGGATAATTTCGTGCTTTCAATTATTAAATACATAAGCTGTGATGGCAACTCTGTATGCATTTTAGCTAGGAAGAAATTAGGAGACAAAATGCTGAGAATACAGCCTGTATGCATTCAAATCTCCCTACTCCCAGGGAAATAAAATGCACCCGTGTGCAAATACTGTCACCTCCTTTTCATAATTTTAATTTCCGGAAGTCAATGAAGTAATGTCATCATAGTATATAAAATGTAATATTTTGAATGTTGCGGTACTATTAAGTAAACGTAGCACTGTTTTGGGATATTCTGAATGTGTTCAGCATCTCAAGTTAATTAATCTAAAACTTGAACACACCTGACTACCAAAAATCCAGGTCAGCAAGGAAACTTGTGTTCACAGGGGTATTTATAGCCTTTATTTGAAGCATCCCCTCTCTAGTCAGGCTGGTTGAATTCCTTTTACTTTGAATTTAAATTAGAATTAAATGCTAGGGAGTTGCTTGCTGCCACCAGTCAGTCCTCCCTGTCCTACGTCTAAGAGAAGTGTGGAGCATGTGTGGATCCAAGAGCTGCCCGCAGCCACTGTACATTAGAGGAGGTCTGAGCGTGCCCTGCGTGACTCCACAGACTGCTGCACCTCAGCCAGCTCTGGGTCTGTGAGTGCAAGGATGGCTGACAGATGTTTCAGGCCTATAGGCATTCTGCAAAACACGGACACTTAAAAAAAATGTTTTGGTTGCTTATTAAGCATAATGGTTTTTAAATGAGTGGTCCCTCAATTGGTTTGCATTTTAGTGTTTAGATCGCACAGATTCCTATAGGAAATCTGCCATAAAAATTTGAACCTGAAGCAGTCTAGACTGTTGAAGGTTACAGAAATATGGGTTGAAACTGATATAAATAATGAAAAGCAACTAATTTATTTTATTTTATTCTAAATCTTTGTGTCTATATACTTTAAAACTTATGCAGAATTTTTTAAAGATATGTCTACCTAATCCTAATATAATTAATACCCTGTAAATCTCACCTGTCCTTATAGCGCCTGACCTGTAATGTTATATTTTCATTATCTTAATTACTGTGAAGATAGCCTGCAATAGCAAGTGAAGAGGGGCCATGACAAACAAAGATCATAATGAGATCTTGAAGATCAGCACAATAGAGTAAATTAGAGAAGATCCATGCATGATTTCATTATGCACATCTCAGTAATGGCAGCAAAGAAATCTGGCTTATTTTGCATATACTGTGTTAAAGACACATTGTTCAGTTACAACAGAACACTGTGCAACTAGATAGCCATGCTTTTACAAAAACATATATAAAGCAAAACCTCAGACTTAGCTACTATGGACTCCACTGTGGTGACCTACTGCATAGATTTACATTGGCAGTGCCACAGAAATCATGCATGCTGAAATAATTTATTTCTGAGCCTAATTTTTCTCTGTGGATTTTGTCATCTGATTAACATTTTTCTTTATCTTTTTACAGGCTCTTTGAAGGTGGTGTAAATTGCTTCTGGCTCTAATTAATGGTGAGATTCATGCTAGAAAATAAAACCTTCACTCTAGCTGGAATGTAAATGAAGCCTTTCAAACTAGCACAGAGTCTTTAATAGATAAAAAATGAATTAACTTAACCTGGAATCTTACATGTGCACACAAAAAATCAGGTACCTAAATAATCTCAGTTTGTCTCTGCTACAGTTCTTGATAAAAGGCAAAGTCTATATCAAATACAGTTTGTTGTGCTGCCAAGATATTACTCTTACTTCTCAAAGTTACTTGTAAATTATAGACTAACACTGTGTCAGATGTATGCCACATGAAGGCAGTTTTCAAACCCATAAATGGAAATCAGATGCCCAGCCATTGCTGGCTTTCCAGAGGGGCTGAGTGCTCAACAGCCCCTTGTGTCAAGTTGGCCCTTACTATTGTAAGGGAGAACCCAATCTCTCCCCTACTTCGAGGTAGCTGACTCCCCTTAGAGTCACAGCAGCTACATGGAGGTTGCAAGCCTGACAAACACAATCATTAATATGATTATTTGGGGTATCATAGTGAGAGAAGTGGCTGTTACATCTGGAAGTTGAGTCAAAATCAGAAAGCGTAAGAATCACTCTTCCAGGGCATAATTTTGGAGTTGGTACTAAATCGGTTGAGAACAAGGAGACTCCTGTCTTTAAGGTCAATCCCTCTTTGCAAAAGGGGTAAGGCTCTTTGCAAAAGAGGAAGCTGTGCTTCACGGAATATTATAAGCAAGTGTCAGGTGAATACTGGATTACCTAGAGCATGAAGTTAGCAATTAGCTCCAAAATACTCTCTTTCAACAAAAGAGAATCTTGTCCAGAACAAGATATCAAAAAGCATAAATTCCCTGCAAAGCACAGAATAAATGAGGAGAGAATGGGGATGGAGAGCATACCCACCTCTTCCCTGTGCACATCAGGAGAACAAGAACTGTACCACCCTTGACTCTTCCCAAAGGTCCCTGAAGTCAAAGTTCAGGAGCAAATATGAGAAAATTAACATTTCAAATCTCATTCCCCACATAAGGAAGTGACTCCCATCTTGAGGCCTGTCCATCTGGTATCACTCACGGGTGCCCAAGTGCAGTCTTTGCTTTTGTTTCTGAGGAGGATCCCATGGCAACAAAATGAGGCAAGGTTCAAGAGCATGCCAGAGTAACCTACCCATAAAAACACTTGGCTGAAGTGCAAAGGTCCCCACTTGAGCTGAGCGGGTTTGTTTCATGTTAGCTTATTTGTCACGAGAAATCTGAGACAGCACACAAAACCCCTTTCCTTTATTTCCACTCCCCTCCCTCACTTACTTACACATCCTTCTACCGTGTTATTATGCTGAGAAGCAGAAATTTTGTTTGAACACCCTAGAAATGCACCCACTGCTGGGTGTGCATGAGTTTGCACATAGCAAGATCAGGACACAAGGCACAGCACAGTATGTACGATTTCCTTATCTCACATCTGCCTCTTGCACTGTGCACTGCAAATCCGTTCCTTCCAGCAACCATAGGAGGGTTGCATGGAACCAGGCACACCTGAAGGGAAAGTGGACGGCAGAATGGGGATGCTGTACCCTCCCTCCCATCCTCATAGCTTGTAGATTAAGGCTTTAAGGCATGTTTCCCAGGACATGGGCATCTCTTTACACATAAAAGCTCAAGTTTATTTTGTTACATAGAAAACAGAAATTAAATTTAGCTTTGAGTGTCAAAAAAATCGTTGTTGTAACGGGCCAGATTAATTTCTGGCATGAATAGACACGATTGTCATTGTTTTGATGATTTATGGCAGCAATTTATCCTCAGTGTAACTCCACTGACTTTGCTGCAGTTACATCAGAGTTTAATTTAGCCTGGTATTTTTATCAAGGAAAGGAACAGAATTAAAAGAGCACGTGACTTGGTTCAGCATTTGTTTTCTACTTTCACGTTTTACACAAACTGCATTTCTTTAAGCTATGTATCCTCCAGCCCTCTGTTTTCTGATATTATGATAGCCTTAAGGGTTTTTTTTTCCCTCTACCTACTACTTGCATCTGGGTTTATTGACAAATTGTCACCTGTGATGTGTTTTCTGTCTTACAAGATTACAGATGGCTGCTGCCTAGCACTGCTTCTCCTATATCTCTTGAATACTGAGTGGGTTGTTTTCTGGACGGTGAACACCACCAAATAATTTATATTAAATGCTTTTTATGCTTTTCTCAGCCTAGAACTTTTCTTCTTTTAATGACTTGTGTTCTGAACAAGTGCAGGCAAAGATTTTCATGAAACTGTTAACAACTTCAAGATACATAAATTTCATACATGCTACATAATTGATGATAAAATCTTTTTAAAAACTTAATTCTTTGGTCATCTGCAAAATTATCGTTAGAGTGAAGAACAAGCAGAATAATCAAAATGGATGTCATGTGCAAGGACACAAATATCTGTTCCCTCTCTAAGCCGGATTCTTGGAACCCACACAGTTGCCAAATGCAACAGCTTGAGCTGTTTTATCATGTCTGCTTAACTCATATTCTGGGCATCTGCTGGCATGAGTGTTTGACAAACACCGATATTCTATTTCACAGCAATGCTACTGCTATGGGTACCCCCGGGAAGCTCTCCTTTCTGCCAGGTTGGGCATACAGTTGTTGAAGAAGAACCCAAAGCTACTAAAAATGTTGGCATGCTGTATAGCTGGGGTGCTAGAGGCGAACAAAGAAAGACCCTTGAAAGTGCTTTAAAGATTTTCTGAAATCCTTTCTGCAAGCTTGTCAGAGCAATACGAGAACCTGTTAGAACATGACAACATACCAAGGTATCTCCAGAGAAATCTCTGATAAGGTTGCTGCAGACCTTAGAGCAGAGCACATAGCCCCCATGGGCGGCTGGGAGAGCAACAGGGAAGCTCTGAGGCACTCGGCAGTCATCAGAAATCAACCTGCAGCCATACCTGCTCCCCAGAGGTTTGTCTGTCCTCACACGCTTGACTTCATGGGTACTGAGGGCAATCACCTGCAGCATACAGAAGAAAGTTGTTGCTGAGAAAGACAGCAATCTTCCAGCAGCACTGAAAGAGTAGGTGTGCATGCACTCTGCTGTTTGTTTTCTCTGTGTATTCATACTTAATTTACAACACAGAGGCGCTGTTGCAGTAATTAACTGAGATGTAACAACATTTTGATGGCCTCATACACAAACAATCCCATTCAGTAAGTGTAATGAGTCATCTGAAATCTTCCTCAAAGCTGTGTGATGAGACCTTGAACAAAACGTGCAAGGATTTGTATCAGCCTCTCTGACAGGAGACCATAGAAGAGGTACACCGTCTGTTCCTCGGAATCTGCTTACTCATTCCCTCTGCTGCTTAGGCTCTACAGTGGAGGACTCTCAGGCCTTTAAAATTATATTTGTATTTAGCAACCTTCTGCTGAGCTACTGTTCAAAAAACAGCCACAACAAATAAATAAACCAACCCAGGGCTGCCAGTTCAGACAGGCAGCATGCTCGCTCTGAGGACATCTTCCCTTTCCCTAGCACCAAGATCGCAGATTGTTGGCAGTGGCCTTTCAACTCATAGTAGCCTTCTTGCATTAAGCTTGTATGTCCTTGGCCCCCCAAAAATACAAAAGACCTTAGAGATTTCTTTTGGATTTCTCTTTCTTTTTTCTTTTTTTTTTTTTCTTTTTTTTTCTTATTTATTAGTCTTTGCACAGTCCTGGAAAATGTCTGCAATATCTTTCATAAACATCATCATTTATTAATGTACTGCAAGTCTGAAACAGCCCAGTTGTTTGGGTGCTTGGTAACGTCTGAGGTTAGCTCATTTATAAAGAGGAGCAACACTGGAAAGTGTTTCTCTTCAGAGAACCATGTTGATGAAAAGTTGCTTAGAGCTCATCCAAAATTCTGTCTCACACCGGATCTTTAATATAGTTTCTTTTGGATGAACTTACAACGTGTGTGATTTTTTTTTCCCCCCTAAAAACCACCAGTATATTTGTATGCATTATTTTAATGCAGCTATTTTATTTTGAAATTATGTGAGAGATGTGGAAACCGCACCTGGGAAATTTGGCTGGCATTTCTGTAGAAATGTAACAATAGTGTGACAGCTTAACCAAGTGGGTACTGGTATTTAACTTGCTTTTCTTTTCAGCTAGTAATTTCAAATATAATTTGAATATTCATGAGATAGCAAGACAGTGACTCATTAAAAGAAACATCGCATTCTATAGAGTGAAATGCTATGGAAATAAGCAATACTTTTGCAGGTTGAACAGATCAAATACAGCAGAGGCCGGAAGGGAAGGACACACACAAAAAACCATCACCTTTCTCTTTTCTGAATGTGTACAGAAGGCAAGGATTAGGATCATCATGTAATATTCAGGAGAGTTGCACGGGAAATACATTTCCCATAGCAACAGCTGTTCTAGACGTTAGAGCAAGATTAAAGAGAAAAACCTATTTCATCTATCATTTGTTTTAAATGAACGGTTATCTGCCAAACCAGCAGGTCAAAACAGGCACTTCTGTGAAGACAAACATCTCTTTGCAAAAATTATACTCTTTCTGTGGATTTGGTTTTCTTATCTGATAATGGGCAATCATGTGCCATGCTCCAGGTCCCTGAGTGATTACTAATTCACCATTTCAGTTCTACATGGTTAGTCAAAAAGGCCCTTAAGTAAGTAAAAAGGAATGTAAAAATATTAATGAATTCAAGATGTTAAACTCTGATTTGTACCTAATTCTGTTAATACATGCAGTTCAAATTAAAATGTAACATCAGACTTTCTGGATTTGTTGGCTTTAAAAAATCCAATAAAAGAAAAGATTGTATTATAAAAATATTATAGTCCATTTCTGCTCTTATCTCTAGCTCTGTTAAAAGAAAACTAGAGGCAAGTAATAACGTCTATAAATGAGTCATTATCAGAGATTACTATTTTTAAATATCATCCAAAAATTTGTCAGGCATTAAAGAGCAAATAGGAGAGATTTGACTTTGCTCCTTGTACAAAGAGATTAGTCTCAAATCCTCAAAGGCTTACATACTCAAGCCCTATCAAGGGCTCATGTTCATTTCATCTAACCAAAGGATCCTAAATTAGGAGTCAAGTCAACACAGACTCCCTCTAAAAATCCTCAAAGATAGATGAGGGATATCAGACTAGTCACCTGCCATAGAAGCTGAATAACATTCTGAAGGAGTCTGCTTCTTGCTTTTGGGGTTCTTGGAGGAGGCGATGCTCCTACTGAAAGCAACTGAAGACAAAATGCAAGCACCTCACTGGAGGTGAGGTGGCTCATTAGTAGTTCAGTGCTTCGACACGTGACAAGCTAGACCTCTGTTGTGTGGGATACGCCAGGTGTCATCAATAAACAAGGGGAGGGTCAGAGAGAAACTGGATAAAATTTATGGCAAATGACTATGTACTCATGATTTTTTACATAGGCGTGTCCTGATGGTACTTGCAAATTTATTAATTGATTTATTTTACTTATGTTAATCAGATCACGTACTGCAGGCACCATGGAAGAAGCATTTGTTTTTGAAGTAACTTAAATAAAGAGCAGATGGCAGCTTGGTGAGCAGGGCCTGGATTTGTGCTCAGTTCCAGGTTCACAGCCACAACCCATTTGTGAGACTCTAAACTGAAATATATCATATTTGAGCCAATATTCACACAAATGTGCATGCAGAAGCTTACATTTGATAGCTGAGAATCAGTGTGTTGATTAATTTTTGATAGAAGGAACTCAAATATCCTGGCTGTTTGGGCCATTGCATACCTAATTTATATATTTGAAAAATTCAGTTATGGGGCCACACAGAGACAGAGTGAAGGCCTTGATTGCCTACCAGAAAAGGCACCTGTTGGTATGTGGCAGACTCAGGTTTAGCTCCCAGTTTCAAATATTACACAGTCCACCTCTCCATGAGAAAAGTTCAAAATCACCAGTCTCAGAGAAGCTGGCAGCACGATATTTGGGATACCTGTCTGGATTGTCCAATAGAAAAGTTTCCAGTTCTATGCTAGACTTTCTTAGCTCCTTTGGTGCCCATCAGTCCTTCTGATGGTGGCCACAGATGCAGCTGATGCTTGCTGTCCTCTGGGACATGTCCAAGATGTCCTTCTCTCTTACTTTTGGTTATGATATTGCAGGTTGTAGCCACTGATCTCTTTGGAGCACCAAAGAAATGGTACAGCTTCAGTTAGATACACATTGTCTGAGGGAGAGCATCTGGCACTGCACAGCTCTTGTGGTTAGCGTGCAATGCCCTCTCTCACTTGCCCTCTCCAACTTTGTCCATCTTCCCAAAAGCTGTGCTCAGTACCAGAGGCACATAGGAAAAAAAAAAAAAAAAAAAAAAAAATAGAATTAAAGTCCCTTTGAAAACTCCTCTGCTACAGCACATCTTCATGAACAGGACAGAACTTCATATCTGATTGTTTTTCTGAGGCTAGGAGTAAGTCATGTGTTTGTACCAGTCCAGGGAGGGCATTTGTATATTCCCCACTAAAAGGGCAGAATTCCTCAGGCAGAGGAAGAAGCTGTTCAGTTTGTCCCTCAGGCTTGCCAAACCTCTGTCTCAAGAGAGAATCTCATTACAAAGAGGGTTTCCCCCTTCTTTTACTGAGTCAGTCATTTCAGTGTGAGCTCTCTTCGGATCTTATTGTTGTTAGAAATGTGTACCTTTCTTGGAGCTAAAATGGCCATTGTTAGAAACAAAACCAAAACATCTCTGTGTGTGGGAAAGTAGGAACTAGCGCAAATAGTCATGACTGCAAAAGAACACTGCTTTGCTTTCCAAGTGACTATGACCCCAGATGGTAGGAGATGACTGTATGCTGGCAATCCTTAAAGTACTAAAATAAAGGCCCATTTCAAGTACATTTGCCTCCAGAAATAGAAAAGTATCCTCTATATTTATGTTATATTAGTGGTTGGTTTGGAAGTTTTGCCAAAAGTTGTCCAGAAACAAAAAAAAAAAAAAGAAAAAAAGTTTTGCATGAATCATCTGTGTTACAGTCTTCATAAATCTACATCATTACCAAAGTATGTCCCAAATTGCTGCATGAATACCAGACTTGAAAAACTGGTGGGAAAAGAAGCGTATAAAATTATGTCAGAGTACGACTGGTACTAATATGATGGCAATGCAATACCATTCTGTTAGTCTACAAAACTTCTGTGGCGATACCCTAACTATAAGACATATGTCTTTGATACAACAGAAGATGTGGTAATGCTCTATTTTACATACTATACTATGCCTCCATCAGTCTGTGGTAATGCAACCTCAAACCATAAGAGAAAAATAAGGCTGAACTTATAACTTTTTTAATACTTATACAGTGCAGCATTGCAATGGCAATACTCACTACAGACCTGATTGAGGGAACCTATGAAGCTGCTGATACACTAAGATTCTTCTGAAGACATCTTAAAATGAAGGCTATTTAGGATAGTTGTCTTTCAGCTGCTAATCTCATGGAATGGTTTATAAATTGTTTTCATGATGTCTTAGTTATAAAAAGACAGTTTATGAACATTTCCTAGGGAGTGTATTAAATTGTCACCCACAAAATGATGATGAGCATATACATTCATTCTAACTCTTTTTTTGCTTGTTTACTGTTAACCATAAGGTGAGGACAGTCAAGCATAGGAACAAATTGCCCAGAGAGGCTGTGTAGTCTCCACCCTTCGAGGTTTTCAAAACCCATATGGCTAAAGGCTTGAACAATCTGGTCTGATCTCATAATTGCCCTTGCTTTAAGATGGAGGTGGTTTTCCTGAGGTGCCTTTGCATCTGAACTATGCTATGATCCTAAGATTTATTATTTACAAATTTATAGCTGAAATAATATGCACTAGAGTATCATCATTCGGCATTGTATTTCTCAAACAGCTGTAATTAAAATGTACAGAAAACTCTGAATCTCAAGAGGGTCTTTAACCTCCCTGACAGCTGCTGGAGGGATGATACAGTGGGACACAGACAGTCAAGAGGATTTCTGGAAAGGGATAACTTCTTGGCTCAGGAGGGCAAGTAAGGGTGTTGCACGATTGGATCTACTATTCACTAATAAGGAAGAGCTGATCAGAGATGTGATATTGTCCTGGTTTTGGCTGGAATAGAGTTAATTTTCTTCCTAGATAATCAATGGCAATGCAGTGACCATGAAACAGTGCAGTCTGAGATCCAGAGGGGAGCAAGGAAGGAGATAGGAAGCAGAACATAGGAGAGCAGACTTCAGACTGTTCAAGGAATCATTGCACCTCTGAAGGGTAAAAGGAGCTCAGTGAAGCTGGCAGGTCTTTAAAGAACAGTTCATCACAGTGCTTAGGAAATAAAGCAGACTTATCAGGATATTGGCTTGGCTAAGCAGGAAGGTCATGACAGAGCTCCAACGCAAAAGGCAACATAAAGGGGAAGAAGGGCCAGGCTGTAAAGGAGGAATTTGGAACCATTGCCAGGGCACACAGAGGTGGTGTCATAAAAGCCAAAGGCCTGTTGGAGTTAAGACTTTCAAGGAATGTCAAGGACAACAAGAAGAGCTTCTGTGACCAAATCAGTAGTATAAGGTTGAACAAGGAAAATGTGAAGCTGTTATTAAATGGAGCAGCAGTTTAGCTGTAGCAGACAAGTTGATGCACTTAATGCATCTTTGCCTGTGTTCGGCAACAAAGTCTCCCAGACTGCTGTGCTAAATAAAAGGGTTCAGAGAGGAGGGAAGCTCACAGCACAGTATTAGGACCGAGTCAAGGATTACAAACAGAAACTTGACCAAGACAAAAAACTGGTCCTGGGCGCATGGAGAACCAAAAGCAGATTTCCAGCATGGATTTACCAGAGGTAAATCATGCTTGACCAACACGATACCCTTCTGTGATAAATTTCTTGGATTTCTAGCTGAGAGGAGGGTAGTGGGTGTCATTTACATTGACTTTAAGAAGGCTTTTGACATTGTCTCCCACAATAATCTTGTATTCAGGTTAAGACATTAAAATCTGGATGGGTGAAAAAACAAGCAAGTAAAAAACTGGTTGAACAGTTGGGCTCACAGGTTAGTAGTTAGTGGGTTGTGCTCTACCTGTTGGCCAATGACAAACCATCATTTCAGGGGTCTATACTGGAACTTGTCCTGTTTAATACCCTTATCAGTGACCTGAAGAAGATGACAGAGTGCACCCTCATCAGGTTTGCAGTTGACACCAAACTGACAGACCCATCAATATGCTCAAGGGCAGGGCTACCATCCAGATGGAGCAAGGCAGGCTGGAGGGATGGGCCAGTCTTGCAAAATCCAAAGAAGAATTGCTGAACTATGCAGAATGACTGTGATCCACACCGTAACTGCAGAGCCTCAGGGCTGGTTTTTTCCCTCCTTGACACGGGAAAGACCTATGTTTTGTGCACTTCCACATGCATGTAATGAGAATGAAGATTAGACTCTCTGCACCATGCAGCAATGCTGCTGAAAACCTACCAATGCGTTCTCACTGCCTAACTGCATTACCAGCCACTCCTTAGTCTTTCCACAAACTATCAGTCTGTGGGCCTGATCATTAGCTCATTGACTTTGCTGCAAATCTTTTAACAGATTGTAATGGACATTGGATCAAGATATCTGCAAGCTATCACTCCCCTTTGTGCCAATATATTAGCAACTAGTTCATTGATTACCCCATTTATACCCTTATATTTTTTCTTTTTTTGAGATTTGATCCTTGTATCTGAATGTCTAAACTCAACTCAGTTCTTTTATCTTTGACCCATTTTCATCACTCTTCAGAACTTTGTAGCTGACTCTGCTTTGATCAGGAAGCTGAACTAGAGACCTCCTGAGGTTCTATGTATCATCCTATGACACTATGCACTTCTCTGCTAGGACAGGAGCTGAGGAGTTTCATTTTCAGGTAGTTTTAAGGAAGAAACTAAATGCAACTGCAGCACTAACTGGACTCCCTTTCTCCCACCTTTAGCTTTCCCCATATTCTTTGCTAATAGATCATTAGGAATGTTTATGCTGCTTTCAGCTGATGAATTGTTTATGCAACCTTTCATGACATAACTGTAATGAATGCTTTTCAAACAAACAAACAAACAAACAAACAAAGAGTTTGGCTCTGCTAGTAAGGACTAGACTGTGGCTTTGTTCCAAAACTCAAGGCCCAGAGGGGTATTTAGTTGAGCTATGCTCAACAGTAGGAAAAAAAAAATTATCTTTCTAAATGATTCACATTCTGCATACTACTACTGTGGAGAGAAATAGGAAGAAAGGGGGAACAGAAACAGAAGCACGTGAAAATTGTTATTGTCCTACACAAGCATCAACTGATGTACATGTACACACCCTCTTAGATTGTCAGACAAGTTCTTTTTAATTTTTTTTCCACCTGCTGTGGGGTTGTGGGGGTCCTTCACCTACAACTTAATTAAATTTATTTTGCTCCTCAGCCAAGGTATTGTAATAGGAATTTCTGTCTTTAGCTCTAGCCCGAGACAGCCTAGATGTTTTCTTAAGCATCCTCAGTCATAAACATTCTTCATACCAGGTGCTAAAAATATTAAAGGCACTGGCACAGTAAACTGACATAACAGCTAAAACCTTTGGTCTGCTAAACATGTTAAAATGGGGAAAAGCTATCCTACAAACATTGTCATTACATTTGAGCAGCTCTAGTGGAGTCTAGAGACAGAAATCTAACGCAAGAAAGATAGAAAAAGTATTCTGAGTTCTTCGGATATAAAAGTTTCTTCACCTACCAAAATAAGAGGCAGGAAGGAGGAGAAGAGTGAAGAAATTTGACAAGACTCATAAAAATCTCCAATATTTAAATATCCATGTGATAGGAATCTCACAGTTAGGAACTTGCAGGAAATATGCATGGCCAGATTTCCAAGAGTACTGAGAAGTCTGTGAGCCAGGCTTGAGGCCCTTCAGAAAAAAAATCAACATAGGACCAGAAGGACTTAAGGAGGAGATCTATGACCTGACTTGCCGTGTTAGGTACTCATGCTGAAACCATCCACCCACAAAAGCATTGCACAGCTCGTTCTGGTTCTGGTAGATACCTATTTGTCTATTTCTTTGATACCAGAATATATTGGGCATTTCAAGTTCTGTCCTGGAGTGTCTCCAGAAGTGCCTCAGTCCTGGCAATGCAGAGCATCACTCTGGGACAAGGCAGTACAAGGCAGGATTGCAAACTGGTGTTCCTCCTGCTGGCCTCCTGCTGAGCCGGATCTGACAGCAGTCCCAGACCTCACTAACACAAAATAGGGAGGAGGGAGGCTACATTTTTAATCTTTAATTGGAGCTGCGAGATATCTGGATCTAGCACCCAAACTTGCATCTCAGTCCTTCATGAGCACATTAATTACAGAACCAGAGGGTATGCTACCAAGGTGGAGGAGAGCAAAGGGATGAGAGGAGGTGGTACCATTCCTGCCAGCTGAAGATGCTTAACTTTTCATTAAATTAATTGTTGTAGTTTAAACCCAGCCAGCAACCTAAGCACCACCCAGCTGCTTGCTCACTCCCTTGTGGTGGGATGGGGAGAGAATAAGAAAAGTAGAACTGAGAACACTTATGGGTTGAGATAAAGACAGTTTAATAAGTAAAGTAAAAGTCATGCATGCAAGAAAAGCAAACCAAGGAATTCACTCACTACTTCCCCTCAGGAGGCAGGTGTTCTGCCATCTCCAGGAAAACAGGGCTGTATCATACACAACAATTACTTGGAAAGACAAAACACCCTACCTTGAAACGTCATCCCTAGCCTTCTTCCCTCAGCTTTATATGCTGAGCAGTACATCATGTGGTATGGAATATCCCTTTGGTCAGCTGGGGTCAGCTGTCCTGGCTGTGTCCCCTCCCAACTTCTCATGCACCCCCAGCCCACTTGCTGGTGGGGTGGGGTGAGAAGCAAAAGAGGCCTTGACTGTAAGAGTGTAAGCACTGCTCAGCAATAACAAAAACATCCCTGTATTATCAACACTGTTTCCAAACCACAGCCCCATACTAACTAACATGAAGAAAATTAACTGTATCCCAGCCAAAGCCAGCACATTAATTTAATTTGCCACTCCCTTCAGCTAATGCCTCAAGTTGTGGGTTAGGGACTTGCACAACTACCTGCTCTGCCTCATCTACACCAGCCCAGTCCCATAAAGAGGGATGTTCTGGAAGGGTACAGGTGAGAGCATCCTCACAGCTCCAGGTATGCCAAAGAGAGTTTGAGATCTGGCTTTGGGACTGGGGCACTCTTTTTAGTGCCACATCTTTGAATCCCCTCCGTCTCAGAGGGGATTCACTCAGAACAAGTGCGTCAGCTGCTTAGAAACTGCACAAGGATAGACAGCCTCTTCTGTCAGCCACATCCCAAAAGTGACTGCCTCACTCACAAAGTAGCCTGCATGTATGAGAGCAATTTTATGATATCTTGGATAAGGTACCAAAGGTAGGGGCAAAGTATAAACATCATTTCTTCCCTTGAGTGTTTCCCATTGTATTCCTACCCAACAAGAACTCCACATAGGCTCAGATCACAGTTGGGTTGCCAAAATCTCCCTGAAGTACTCCAAACGGAGCCCACATACCCAGCTTACAATATATGAATCCCTGCAGATGAATAGATGCATAAACACCCACCTTGAAAAGTCAACCTGAAGAGTGACTGGGCCCCCAAAAAACTTTTTCTGTAACACTGTTATTTTTACATACCACAATAAAGAGAGCCATGAAAATAGACAGAATCATCTCTTGGTACTGAATGCTTTAGACTCCTTAAGAAAATATTTGGATACAACCTATTTTTGTGACAAATAGGGATAAAATTCCAATCTCAGTATTATTTTAAAGAAGAAACCTGAATTTGGTTACAGTGTAGATCAGACAGACGTTCCACCCAAGGAACCAAAGCATTACTAAGTATTATATTTGTGGTTTATTACAGACCCTCAGAACCACAGCCATGGCCTAGGGCCCCACTGTAATGGATGATATATAAAAGCATGTAAAAATATATAATACCCTTCCTGACATGTCTGAGAAACCTACTGGCTTCAGTGTGATTACTCCGCTGCAAAGCAACAGCTGATTTGTCCTAGCAAATAAACCAGCTATATATTTTTACACACACACACCCTCCTCCTCACCACCACCACCACCACCACCCCAAAAAAAAAACCCCAAAACCCACAAAACCACAACAGGAAAGTGTCCAATATCAGGCTATAAAACTTAGGTTCACCATGAAAACAAGTATATGCATTTGTAACAAACAGTGATGTGCCTTTCCTTCTTGGAAGAAAAGAACATCAAGGGAGCCTTCATTTTCTATTGCTTTGGCATTTTATTGTGTTGGTGATTTCCAAAGAGCCAGGCTGGCCCCATACCTAGAATAGGAAAATTAGGCAATATAAAAGTTGATTATAAAGCTACTTGAATGCAACATTGCATCTCTTGTGTGCAAATATAATTAAATAGTACATAAAAACCTGCTAGTGAGTAACTCTTGAAATATGACTATGATTAGACCAAAGCATTTTAATCTGTACACAAGTTCTATTAGCCACACGCACTAACTTATTTTACCGATGACCATGACTGGGATTTACCTAAAAACTGGCCAAACCATGCCACAAAATTGGACATGTCCTAGAACTTGCATGAGAAAACTACTTTCTTGCCTTCCTTCACTCTTAAATAAATAGCAGGGTACTATGTGTGCTGAAAGAGAATCGTTTATGTTGGACTAAAACAGAGAAGGAAAAAAAGATGCAAAAGACCGAATAAAAGTAGGCTGGATGCCTGGAAATAAATATGAATATATTAGAAAAATATTTCAAACTAAGGATGTGAAAAATGGAAAGCCCAAACCAAATCTAGGGAAGGAACTTAATATAATTCAGTTTTATGACTATGAAGTGGCATAATACCAATCCAAAGCAGGGTAAGATTGCCTCTGAGATCTGGAAAAAATGTGAAATTTCTACTCCTTAGCTGCTCCGATGTGAATCTCGAACAACTTCTTTTGTTTCTGAAGATTTGCTCCATGAAGTGTCCCAAACATTGTGCCTAAAACTCTTGCAAATGCAGGGTGATCATAATGTGAACTCCTTGTGGAAGCACAGAGATTGCCTGTCAATTGACTTACAAGATCCCAGATTTTATCTGTCCGAAACGAGAGCAGAGTCTAGGTCTTCAAAATTTGCCTTCACCATCACCAAGGACTTTTGTTGGCAACAGCACAGGTTTCTCATGATTTAGCCAGAGGAATACCCTTACCTATCTGGGTATGCCAGACCAACACTACCACCCTCTCTGGCAAAGGCACAGGGAGCAAGAGGTTGTCATGCACCAGATGGCAATTAATAAAAACTCTCCTTATTCACTTCCCACCAGAGAATCTAGGAAGACTTTTTCTTCTAGTGCTTTCCATATCTTTATCATTGAGAAAATGAAGAAATATCAGATTAAAGCTATTAGGTGATACATGGCCAGACGGTGATAAAAGGCTAAACACTGCTATGAAACCATGACTGAAATGAAGATCTTTCTGATATTCTGCCTCTGTTTTGCAGTATATAGTATGAGATCATTTTTTGCTCGTTTTGCTGTTTCATGATGAGCAATATCTCTTTTGTGGCTGCAAAATAAAGAAGAACTAGGTCATCATGTTTATTATAATTCCCCAGAAAATAGTGGCCTCTTAAATACAATGGAGTCTGAAAAGGTTAGTGACAAAAGGACCAAAAGGCTTTATTGAGAAATTATCTGTAAAGGCAAAAATAGAATAACTGCGGAAAGAGATCAAAAGCAAGAGAACAGACCAGAGGAACACAGGAAGGTCCAGAGAACAGAAAATGTACTGAACTGTAAATACTGAACAATGGAAAAGAAAATTATCTACAAATGGAAAAGGTAAGAATGAAGGAGAGCGAACACATAAAATATTATAAAGTATATTCAAAAGATGATATTTTAAAATATTGCATAATAAAGAGGCTTTTGAGAAAGGATGCATTAAAAAAACCCAGACACTGAATGAGTAAGAAAACCCATCAAACCGGAGGCCAAAGATAGAGAAATAGGCATGTCTGAAGCAATGAATGGTGAGAAAAGACACAAGATAGGTTAATAGAGAAAGGGAAAACAGGAACTTAGACAAATACTGGAGGACTTGTACTGCATATAGGACAAATTACATGACAGGCAAAGGAGCAATTAGTAGAAAATAAGCCTGTCATTTAATCCTAGGAGCTGGTTAGAACCCAAGCGGATGAGAAATGCGGTTTAAGTGGTTTTTCTAAGATCAGCATCCCAGAAGCCCAGCTAAAGAACATAAACAGAAAGATGGTGTCAATCATGCTTGTTGGAAGAGAAATGGCACAGAAATGGTTTAACATAATCCCTGAAGGTTAAATGTTGATTCCAACTTTGTTTTCAGGTTTCAGCCTACATTTAAGAAAACCCCTCTGTTCCCTTTGCTGCCCAGAGTGTTTGACATTCCAGTTCTTAACTTTCTTCCTTTTTTCATAACTGAAAGGATCACTGATCAAACCAAATTCAACAAATGTCAAAGGCATTCCTTCAAAGCCAGTATGCGGTCTCAAAACATCTCACTTCTTGGCAAAGACTGAGAGCAAGAAAATTAGGCCTGAGACAAGATGATCATTATTATTTTTAAGGAAAGGTATTCATATTTAGTCATAAGTTCCATCTAAGACATCCTATTCAAAGGTTGTTTGTAATTCCAGTTGGCTGTGCATCACTAGCTCCCATGAGAACCTCGGAGTTTAAGTGTCATGTTTAGTCACTGGAAAACTCTCTTCTGCACAGGCATTTGTGACCCATGCAACCAACCACAGGCATAGCTTTTCACTTTTGGGAAGATACAGCCCCAGATCTTCAGGATAAAGAGTGTGTCAGGATACTGTGAGCTTGCATTGGTAAGGATCCCCACAGATACAAGGCTGAAGTGCATTGATGCCAGCTACTCCTCTGTGAACTCCAACTGTGTTTTGTAAAAACAATTAAAAGTATTTAGATATGAGTTAAAAATAAAGAGGAACACCTTATCTGAAAGATAATCACAAGTAAGTGGGCATGTACATAAGTGCACATATACACATATATACACACACAGTCGTATGTATATCTAGATGTCTTAGATATGATATATGCTATAGATACGCTACAGCATCAGTCAGCACAGTGGTGTCACCACAAAGGATTAGAATTTTATAGTGTTCGGAGCTGTTTATAGCCAGTGGTAATCCTCAGCATCAAGAAAAGCAGGAATAAATTTTCTCCTCTTTGGAGATACACCTTAGTGATGGGCTTGGCTTAATGTAGCTGCATACTGCACTTCATGCTGATTTAGGAGTATATGCAAGACTAGACCAAAACCGTTTTTAATGGGACACAGATGATATCCTCTCAGCACTTAAGAAAACATTTGGCTGGAGTGAGGAAGACAGAATAACCCTTCAAAGTCATTTTGGGTCAGGTGTGTTGAAGAACATTTTGGGTGCCTGTGGTACCGCAAGGACCTGGGCCATTTGACCCTAACTACTTCATAACAGAGCTTTGGCCAACACTGTCCCCTGTAGTGACAGTCTTCTTCATATCACTAAGGACTGCAAGAAAACTATCTGTACACTCTTTACATACAGCAATCTTTCTGCCCAGACAAATTCCAAAAGCCTGACTGCTTGCTATACCACAGTGCCATGCACTGTTTTCCATGTGTGCAACAGTGCACCTGGGGTAGTTCAGACCCACTGCACAAACACCTGAACTTTGCCTGAAGTGAGCACCAAAAGTCTGAAACACCCTGACTCCTGGTGCTGGATCTCCACACTTTGGAAAGGCAGGTGGGCTGGCGTCTGCTCCCAAAACCAGAAGAAGGAGGAGGCCTGGACCAGCAGACAGACTCCTATCTACCTCTCCACTAATACAAAGGAGTGATTTTGAGATGTTGGCATCTTGTAAACAAGTCGGTGCAATTAAAACTGAGCCCCATTTTTTTCACTTTTACTTATTTCTAGATTTCTCCCATTGCCAGTGTTGCAGTTTTGTACATGAGTACCACAAAATCCCCTTGTCTGTATATTTGTTTCTGTAGGTTCACAGAACTATTTTTTTTTTTGTATGCATCAGTGACAAATGTAATTTTCAAAATATTTTCCTTTTTTTCCCTTATTTATTTCCTAAGTCATTAGTGAATCTTATTTATCTCCACCACCTTAGCAACAAGCTGACACAGGAAGAGACAGGCAGAAATACTGCTCTTACCACACAACTTTATTGATGTTTCTGTGCCAACTGTGATTCTTGGCAATCCAATCTACCCTTTCCCAGCCCTGGTCAATAAAGTCATACCTGTGACATCAACAAAGAGAGATTCTGTTTCTCCTTACTCGCGTTAGGTGGGCTTTTCAATGTGCTCTCAAGGGAAGATGATGCCTCCAGATACTCTTGAGAAATAGTTTGAGTTTGTTTACCCTATAATTGCTAGCATCTCTGGACCCTGTACTTGCTGAGGAGAAGGCAAAGCACTGCGTGGGAACTTGGGATCCCAAGTGTAGATGTGTTTTTCATTTCTCTAGTTCACTGAATGCCATGTGACTAGTACTGATAGTTAGGTTTCCTAGGTAAGTGTGCAAAGCAGGGCTTAGTGTCTTTGTCAATTCCATCTCCTTTCCCAGAAAAGCTAGGGGGAGGATTTCAATGTTGCAAGTTTATGTCTCAAGAGTTTTAACACTTCAGTAAGTTTACAACAGTTGACAGTCATTGCAACACATGGCAAAGAAAAATAATAGTCACAAAGTGTTCTTCTTTGTATTTAGTGATGTTCAACTTGCATGTACTGTATTCATGTATGTTTGCCTGTCTGCTCAGGGACCCAGCAGCCCATTCTCCCTGATGTGTTTCCACAACACATAGGCTAAGCCCTGGTCCCTCACTAAGTGATACAGGATGACTCACATCCCTTACTATAGAGTATGGTCCTCAAGGCCACTTCTTCCCTTCTCCATCTCAATTTCTTCTACCCTTTTTTTCCTGGACTAGAGCCTGGTGGTGGATAGAGCACTTTAAAGTACATATGGGTGCCCAGTTACTCAGTTCCTACCAGCTTGACAGGAGGTGGGTTGAAGAGATGCAGTTGGTGTCCCTAGGGAGAGAAAGGCTGCAGGCAATCACACTTCTTCCTGTACCAGGCCACTCAGCTCTTTTAACTCCAGGCCATCTGCTTCAGAGTCTGTCCCTGTGACCATGTTCCTTCTACTTTCACCAATGGTCTCTGTCGCTGTAAAATATTCACATGTATTCATTTTCTCTTCCTTTTTAAGATGAACAGAAAAAAATGTGAGTCCTGACAATATTTTTTTAATGCTTCTGGGATTTTCACATATCATGGCAGATCAACATTATGCTGTTGTAGGTACAAACTTTCAGTGGTATTCAAAAAATGTTCATTCTTCCAGCAAAACCTGTATTTTTATCAAGTATGAAACATTTGGGTGTTGTGTTAACTTTGACAGCTTACAATGGAAGACAATAAAAATTAATAGTACCAACTCTTCTTTTCAGGTGTCAACAAAATTTATTTTATTATGGAAAAATGTTGCCTTTCAACAGTTTTTCCATTATTTCATTTTAACTTCTAGATCATAATTTTAGTATAATATTCCTATACATATTTCATTTTTTTATATTGGATTTTGACATTATCCAACTGAAATATTGCAATGGTTCTAAACATATTTTTTTTCTGGAACAACAGGGATATAACTCACTTAGATTCTCTTTATAAACTACATTCTGTAGAGCTCAGCAAATAATAAAGTTTGTAGTCTGGGACTGAATCAAAAAAGTTAAAAAAAAAAAAATTGTTCAAGGCAAATCAATACAGAAACTGACATTAAAAACAGAAATTAAAAATAGGGTAGGTTATAATCAGAAGTTTTTCCTTTTTCTTTTAAGGATGTTAATGTCTCTGCCTTATACAAGGTAGATCATGTTTCTTCCACTGACCTGCTGGCTGAGGTCCTCATAACTAAAAAGGCAGGGTTTCACATTTGCCATTATCTTGTTAGACTTTTACTAACACTAGGAAGAACTTGGTCTTTCTTGGGATGCTGAAATCAAGGCTTGGAGTTTATCTTCTGCAGGACATTCAGATTCAATTCAGATTTTCTTGAATGCTCTCCTTTCTCCTGAGGCCCATCTGAACATTGCTCTGAAAAACACCTGCTCTGAATGATCCTTAAAGTGAACAAACAAGTTAACCATTGTGGTCCTTTAGCAATTTCTGTTTCTGTTCCCACCAAAATTGTTGTAACTTTTTATTGCTTATTTGACAATGTCCAGGAGGGAGCAAGGTGCTTTAAAATATTGATAAGAAAAGCCAGATTTCTGTCTGCAGCAATCTAAAAATGTGATGTGATAAGAGGATCATAATAGAATAGGGAAAGTCACTGGGAAGAGAAAATCAAGTATGAACAGTGAGACTGAACTGCTGTTCCATGACACTTACTGTGCAGCATGACGGGGTAGAAAATCAAACTTTCTAAACTATGAAATATAGTATCCCATTTTCTTGGAAGCATCATCATAAAATCTTGACTTTTAAAGAAGTCTAAATAAAAAGAGAGTAGAGCTCTTGTCACCAACTCAGAAAACTATTTTGATTTATCATTGACTTCAACAGCACATTGACCACATTAATTTTTTTTTTTTTCTTTTTGACATAATGGCAATAGGTATGGAATAAAGTCTGGGCCAATGACTACTCTGGAAATACTGTCATCATTTTATTTCTTGCAGATTTTGCCATTTTGAAATGTAATGACAGAATTGCATTTATAGAAAATGAATTAATTACTGAAGATTTTTCCCCAAAATAATTTTTCTAAAGATTTGATTTTCAAATGGAGCTGTTGTTGCTGCTTAGCACACTGTGGACAGAACAAAATAGAACACCTTTCTGAAAAAAAAAAAAAAAACAACAAAAAAAAACCAACCCAAACAAAATGTTATTCTACTAACAAAAGAAGTGTTTGACTGTAGAGATTACTTTAGGCTGGTCACGCCCCTAGCCCAGCTTGGGAAAACAAATCTAGGAAGCTCTTTATTTTCATCTATTTTTCTAAGCAAAAACTGCACCATTGACTCCATAAGATTTAAAACTTGCTGTGGTGTGAGCCACAAGACTTTCTGCAGCTAGTTACAGTGTTATTTCAGTCTGAAACATCACCAAAAATAACTAGTATAAACTCATTATTTTTAAAGAAAACAAACTTATTTTTGTAGAAATTCAGATTGCATACATTTTTGCATAGACTTGTAATATCAGCTGAAGCCAGTGCTAAAAATTAAATATTCTTTAAAAATATATGCCTTGTTCCTTTAAAGAATTTGATGAATCCATGTAGCAAGCCAGCTTGGATTTCTCCAAATAACATTGTAATTGTTATTATTCATATAGTAAAAGCATCTAAATACTTCAGGGTTTTTTAAGCCTCAGGGTGTTAAGTAATGTGCAAGGGAGACAGACACTGCTCCAAAGAACTCATGTTTGAGATGAACAAGCAGCACAAAGGATAGGTGATGGGGAGAACAAAAGACACAGAGGGAGGAGTGACCCACATGAAACATGCAACTGAGACAAATGAAAGTAAAATCTTAACCCTCACTTCAATGCCTTGCCCAAGGTGATGGCAATACTGTCTGTATGGAGATGGCACAATAACAAGGCTGAAATCCTAAACCAGTAAAATCAACAGCAAAATTTCTCACCAGTTTCAGCCTAAGAATTAAAATATGTCATGAGACCCCACCTGGAGTACTGTGTTCAGCTCTGGTCCCCGCCCAGTGTAAGAAGAACATGGACCTGCTCAAGTCCGTCCAGAGGCCCATGATCAGGGGGCTGGAGCACCTCTCCTGTGCTGACAGGCTGAGAGAATTGGGGTGGTTCATCTTAGAGAAGGCTCTGGGGACACCTTATACCAGCCTTCCAATACTTAAAGGGGGTCTACAGGTGTCGTGGATGAAAATATTAACACTGTAATGATTTAACAGCAATTTTAGATGTATTAATAAATAACAGCAATTGATCATTTACAAAATAATTTAGAAGATGTTATAGAAAAAAAGCAACTTATTTACAGATTCTAAAATGACAAGATTCACACTAACTTACTTTACAGTTCCTTAATTTATATATACATACATGCGCATACACAAACACAAAATGTACAAAGACACACAAACAGAAGTATTTGGATCCAGTAAAATGAACACAAAACGTACAAACACACATACAGAAATAAAAGTATTCGGATCCAGTAGAATGAAGTATGTACCCACACACCAGTAAGCAGAGAAAGAGCAAGTGAAAGAGAAGCTAGCTCAAAGAAAAATTTCCCTCTTCTCGAGTTTAGAGTAAATGCTTACAATGCCTTGGCATTCCTCAATGGGTGATAATTGAGACTCGACTCGAACGGGTTGACTTCACCCTGTGGCCTTCCATCAGCTTTGACAGCAGATGACACCTTAAGGGTTTTGGTACCTGAGAGGCGTCCCAGCTCAGGGGAGATGCTGGTCACAGGCCTACTGGGATCCAGGAGAGCTCAAAGGGTCTCCCTGGTGGTCGCGATTTATAGGGTCCAAGATAATTGACTTCTGTCAGACATCTTCTGCTCACAGCCAGCTCAAACAATGAAGTATTCTGGTGCCTTCCAGCAGTTGCACAAGAACTTGATGAATGTGCAACTCTGTTATTGTCCCCATTTCACTGCATCCCAGGCACAGGTATGCCAGGCCATTAGGAGATGATGGGCTGTTATAACTGTTTCCAAGCAATCAGGAGGGGCAGGAGGCAGGTTCATTAAGGGAGTGCCTTAACATTATCAGTCCTTATCTCCACAGATTGGTGTATAGCTCTGGGGGAGAGGGTGGAATCACACCTAGCACCAAGCAGCCCAACAAGGAGGGGCGGGGAGGGGTAAGAATTGCACCACAACAACAGGAAAGATGGGGTGGGACTCTTTGTCAGTGACAGGTAGTGATAGGGGTAACGGTTTTAAACTGAAAGAGGGTAGATTTAGATTAGATATAAGAAAGAAATTCTTTACTGTGAGGGTGGTGAGACACTGGTACATGTTGCCCAGAGAAGTGGTGGATGCCTCCTCGCTGGAAGAGTTCAAGGCCAGGTTGTATGGGGTTTGGAGCAACCTCATCTAGTGGAAGGGTTGGAACTAGATGACCTTCAAGTTCCCTTCCAACCCAAAACATTCTATGATTCTAAAAGGAATTTGAAGACTATGACACATCAAAGTAATCGTCAAAGTTTCTATTGACTGATTGACCAAAGTCTTGTATTTCAAGTCTGCGCACCATGTGCCTGCTCCCAGCACTTGCTTAACAACTCTTTTTACAGTTTTCTTCTGCAGAGTTACTGAGGAACTTTTATCAATACTCAGTGAGCCTCTCTAATCTCTCAAATTTTCTGCATTTAGAGTTACTGAAAGCTTTGAATACACTGAAGGATATATCGTGAGACGTATGCATAGTCAGGCTTTCCTAAATATTGAGTTCCTGTGAATTCAACTTCTTAATTTATTGAACACTTTGACATGTGTATGGTTATGTTTCACTTACCTAAACTCGTTGTTGTATTCTGAAGTCTGTGAGATATAATAAACACACCGACACAATTTTTCTAATTCTTTTCTAGTGATGAACTGTTTGTGAATACAATATATAACAAAATCTAAACACAGGTTTAAAATCTCTTGGCAAAGACTTCCTTCAGTTTCCAGATTCAGAGAGATGGAGAATCCAGCAGAGAGAAAGGCTTGTTATAACCAGAAGAATGTTAAATTTGTACTGATTCAATTATTCATTTGAAATAATATTGATTGCATATGTAATTATTTCTTTTCACTGTGAAGAGCTTATGAACTAATGGACTAGCTTATTATTAAATTCCTTTTTACTCATAAATATTCACAGAATAATCAGGATAATCTTCAGATTCAGAATGCTCACCAGATGTTCTCTCTGACCACTTTTTGTTGTTATTTGTGCTGTGTGATTGGCCACTCAAACCATATGGCAGTGTTTCTAATCTCTGAATCGGTAATAAATGCTTAAATCTGGATACTGATGAAAAACAAAAGTTTACTTCCATTACGAATCTTCAAATGAAAAAATCACATCCCAAAAATCTTTTCTTTTTCATAAATTGTGAATATATTCATCCATTCCATGTGGACGTTCAAATAATGATGAATAGCATAATACATAAATTAATCCTAGGGCATTGCTTTTTCTCACAGTTTGCACAGACCAGTCTTTTCTCATTTGACAAGCTCTAACTTTTCCCCAAGGTCTAAATTTTAATGACAGCTATGTAGTTTGGACTTTTGTTGCTATCATCATCATTATTTTTGTTAGCCCTTGAAGTTGTTATTTCTTCAATTAATTCAATGTATTGATTCAATCAACATATTTACTTTTCAAAATGTGCTTTTAAATAAATATTTCTGGGCAGGGCAGACATGTTGGCTCTTTTCTTTAAGAAAATAAATACCATTTTAGGAATATTAGGAGAAAAGACATATAAATTGGCACTTTTCTTAAAGATTTTTGCACATAGCAGCACATTTTTTCACAGTTATATAAAAGTCAACTTTACTTGAACATTTCTGAGAAAACTAACACTTTTCTTCAGTATCTGGAAATGATTCCTACATAAAACAGTGTGTCTTGAACTTCCAAAGTTTAAGACTATTAAAAACATTGTCCACATGGCATATTTCATAATACTAGGCTATTCTATTCATACCCTTACATCAGTCATCACCCTGGTATCTGAATGCACAAAGTTTAAAAAAAATGTTTTTCCTATTAAAAAGAATTAAAAACTGGCTTCTCAGAGATCACAGAAAGTTACTCCAGATAATGAGCAAGAATTTGCTCTAGTCTCATCATTTTTACTCTAAATCTTTAAACATTTAAACTGAGACAAAACAGAAAAATATGGCTACTGTTTATAATTTTGCTATCTGCAAAATGTCAAATAATTGGGGGGGCACAACAGTTAGATCAGTTTGGATGAAAACACACTCTAACCCAGATGAATGCAAGGTGATATGTCTAAGAAGAATGACACAATTCACAGTAATCAAATGAGAGCTCTTTCCCCAAAAGAGAGTGATAGGTACGATCTTAAGGCGTATGATGTGAAAGAGCCAATCTGACTGTCACGGCTGTCTCTTGTTCATGTAAAATTCTGTGAAGCTGCAAAATGCAAGAGATCCAATCTGGGCAACAAACAGCAACAAAATCTGGAGTTTGGCCAGCCCTTCTACAGGCAGTCAGTTTCTGACATTATTCATTCATCAAAATCTCAGCCTCTTTCTTCCGTCATTTCAGTGTTTCATAACCAAGATGACATTTCATCATGAGACACATTTCTGAACAGAAACAGTAGAAGGGAGTCCTGCTCTTCAGTAGTATTTTTCCTTCTTGATTTAGGACCCTGATGCTATGCTGTAGTCACATATTTAGAAGGGCTGAATTAGCTACCGTAACTGAGGACTGCTTCAGGAATTATCTGCTGTGATTGACAAATCTCAAACTGTGTTTCGCATGCATGGTCTCTAGAAAACAAAGGAAGGAGTTTCACGTCCTTCTGTTCTATGTTTTTCAGAATTATGAAGAACATCATTACACTTTACATTATTTTTATTATATCATCAAGTGGTGTATTTGTGCACAGATAGCCTGACATATCCCACCAGAACTGAATTTACTGGGCATGAACAGTATATGCTGAGCCATGCATAGGCTATGAACTTAACTATGATTTCCACATGTACAGCAGCCGACTGGAGCTGCTTTACTTGCACAGTAGCATTCAACCTGCTAGAAGCTACCAAACATCCAGAGGATCCCAGGCAAGAATAAAGCATCTCCAAATTCACTTAGACACAACTTCTGAGCAGAAAAAAAGGATTCAATTAGGAAAAAACAGAGTGCATATTTTGTTGAACTCAGGCCTTCATGCTTTTAAGAGAAGTGATTAATTCCTAAGAGGAGAAGGAGAATACAGCTTCCCTTCTTCCTCTGCTTGTGGGAAAAACACTTTAACCAGGCATTAGTTTAAGTGTGGAAAAAACATTTGCAAGAGTAATGTAGATATGCCCCCTGGTCCAGGAAACACTTTAGGCAAGAAAGAAAATTACTGAGTTCGGGGCAAGTTGTTCCCTGCTAACTCTTGCGAAGAAAAGCTATAGAAGATCTGGGTTGGGGCTCTGAGGCAGTTGGAGGCACTTCCTTAGAGTATTCTTTTGAAAGCCCAGCTCTTTCATCAGCTTCAGTCAGCTCTTTACTGTTTATGAACAGTCTTACACTCAGCCATGGTCATTTGGGATCATGTTCCCTCTTCTGCATGTTTTTTTTCCCAAACATTGGATAGGGAGCTTGGATTCCTTGGTGACAGCTCTGAATCTGACTACAAAGATCAGCTGCCCATGAGTTAGACAAACCCGATACAATCTCTGCACTTTTTTTTTTTAATTCCCCCTTTCCCCCTGCCTCCAAAAAGCAAAAATGTAACAGGAGGGAAGGGAAGGGAAGGGGAGGGAAGGGAAGGGAAGGGAAGGGAAGGGAAGGGAAGGGAAGGGAAGGGAAGGGAAGGGAAGGGAAGGGAAGGGAAGGGAAGGGAAGGGAAGGGAAGGGAAGGGAAGGGAAGGGAAGGGAAAGGGAAAAAAGAAAAAAAAAAAGAAAAAGGAAAAAAAGGGAAAATAAAAATAAAAGAGGGGAAAAAAGGAAAAAGGAAAAAAGGGGGGAAGAAAAGAAAAGAAAAGAAAAGAAAAGAAAAGAAAAGAAAAGAAAAGAAAAGAAAAGAAAAGAAAAGAAAAGAAAAGAAAAGAAAAGAAAAGAAAAGAAAAGAAAAGAAAAGAAAAGAAAAGAAAAGAAAAGAAAAGAAAAGAAAAGAGAAGAGAAGAGAAGAGAAGAGAAGAGAAGAGAAGAGAAGAGAAGAGAAGAGAAGAGAAGAGAAGAGAAGAAAAGAAAAGAAAAGAAAAGAAAAGAAAAGAAAAGAAAAGAAAAGAAAAGAAAAGAAAAGAAAAGAAAAGAAAAGAAAAGAAAAGAAAAGAAAAGAAAAGAAAAGAAAAGAAAAGAAAAGAAAAGAAAAGAAAAGAAAAGAAAAGAAAAGAAAAGAAAAGAAAAGAAAAGAAAAGAAAAGAAAAGAAAAGAAAAGAAAAGAAAAGAAAAGAAAAGAAAAGAAAAGAGAAAAGAGAAGAAAAGAAAGAAAAGAGAAGAAAAGAAAAGAAAAGAAAAGAAAAGAAAAGAAAAGAAAAGAAAAGAAAAGAAAAGAAAAGAAAAGAAAAGAAAAGAAAAGAAAAGAAAAGAAAAGAAAAGAAAAGAAAAGAAAAGAAAAGAAAAGAAAAGAAAAGAAAAGAAAAGAAAAGAAAAGAAAAGAAAAGAAAAGAAAAAAGAAATTAAAATCCTAGCCCTGCACATAAAACAAATCTTTTCAGGATGGGTGAAAATTAATGATGACATTGTTCATTTGGAGGAACTGTTTCTCGTTAGATCCCAGAACATTTCTCCTACCACTTCCAGTGCTGATTCAACTTGGTCACTTCACTCTGGAGAGAACCATATGTTTTGGATAAAACTCCACAGTGGTCTTACTGTACATTTCACCACTTCTGCAGTACTCCAATCATTTTTTTGTGTTCTCATTTAACTGGCTTCATTCTTCTAGGCCCATTGAGTGCTGGCATAAACCTTCGTTATATTTAAAATGTATTTTGAATATTTCAAACAGACAAAGAACCTAAGATGAGGCAGACTGGCCTATCTGTCAATAGCATGAAATAAACTTCTCAGTCCCACTTCTGGCTCTTTCCTTGTCTTCCATCTCTTCCTGCCTTTGAGCCAGATGTTAATGACACACCTCCTGAATGATCACCATCCAACTTCAGCCCTTGTAGAAGCTCAAGTTTTTGTGAAATTGCACCAGAGGATGAAGCTGGCATACTGCAGAGAGAACATAGAACAAATGAAGTCAAGAAAAGAATTGGTAAAGAAATGTAATGTGATGTAAGAAAAAATTCCTTAGTGTATTCTGTAACATCTATAACTTCATATCCTATTGGAGTTATGGACATATATAGTACAGAATGATGGTTATTCGTCATTTCTAACAGCATTTTTTTTGCTACTACATTTGCAGTGGCAGCAGCCATACTCATACAGGGGAATATTCAGGTCTCACAGCATCAGCCAGGTGGAAGAGCCGGGGAATGTGCACACATTTGAATCTGCAAAATTAAACTAAAGGAGGCTATCGCCTAGATGCATTATTAAGAATACTAGATCCGAATGCTGAAAATGAAAGGTGATATTTTTTCTTCCAAACTTTGAAGATTCTTAACAACATGTCTCATTCTTCAGATGAAACTCTGGGGCTTCTGCATAGGGTCTGAAATTCACCCACAAGATCTGCTTTAAACTAAAGGGGTGGAAAGGATATCTTTTTCTTATTTTATGTGTGTCTCTAAACTCAGCTTTAGATGGAAACATAATATACTCATAAATAAACAAATGTAATTTATTTGAGTTTGTATTGCACCATAGAATTTTTTTAGGAATCACTATCTCATCACCATCTAGTTATTATAAATTTCTAAGACTAGAAACTTCCTAGACCAAGCCAACCTACATTCCAGGTTTGGGGAGGGGAAAATTGTCATCCTCATCCATTAGAAAATTATTTCATTTGTATAAAGTTTCAACAATATTTTATGAAATGTTGGGTTTTATAATTTTTTTTTATTTTAATGGAAATTCATTTACTAATTGGTCTTATTTTCTGTAGGGTATCATGTCAATGACTTGACACCACAAGACAAATCTTCAAACATAGCAACACAAATTTCAAGCACTTAGCTAGAAATGCCCTAAAACCTTTTCAGAGGTTTGATTTCTGTTATATCCTTTGGGATTCTCAGCAATCATTCCACATTTTGATAAATTAAACTAGCAACTGGAATCCAGCCCTTCCATCTCTGTTTACACACTTTAAAAAACAAGAGCAACAAAATTTGAAAAGGATGGAAAGGGAAAAAGAAAATTACATAAACGAGACTGAAGAGAATAACAAAACAAAATCAAACACATCAGAAAAAAGAAGAACAGGAGGCCAAGTTTATGTCTTCAACTTTGCAAAGGATTATTTCCTGAAACATAGTTTCCCACAGAAGCGATTCTGAAAATAAGAATACGCACGGCAGTCATTCAGTCCTATAAAATAATATCCAAATGCCACCATGTGTTTCTATCTTTACAAGATAAAGAATTTTCTGTTTGTTGAAGGTACAAACCACAAAATTTGGAACTCCGAAAAGTTTCAAATAAAAATAATTATTTCTTGTATCTTGTTTTAAAACAGATGTCACCCTAAAACAAAGTTGTTTACTGGTTTCTTCTTCGAGGGTCTCACAGTTTTGCTTCCAGAAAGCATCTTCTCATTTCTACTCTGTGGCCATTCATGATGAAGCTTTCCACCCTAACACATTTGGATGGCATATCATGGAAAAGGCATTAGCTTGTTCATATCAACAACCAACAACGATGCAACAGCAGCAAAACTCCTGGCTGGCAGTAACAAGGAACAAGACAAAATTCAATCTCCCTACAGCCAGATGTTGTCCCAATGGGACAGGCTCAGGCAGACTCAGAATAGCAATGAGACCCCTGATGTCCATCAGTGAGGATGCAAACCAACCCTGAGCATAATGAGGCAGGACTGCTAATCCAGATTATAAAATGGACAATTCAGAAGAGAGACCCACTCTGCAGGAAGACTGGAAGAGCAGAATAACAAGAACCTGATGAAGTTCAGCAAGGATGAGTGTAAGGTCTTGAACCTGAGATAACATAATCCAGGAGTGCAGCATAGGCTGGGATCTACCAATCTGGGGAGCAGCTCTGTGGAAAGGGACCTGAAGGTCCTGAGGGACAACAAGCTCAACATGAGTGAACAGTGTGCTGTGGCAGAAAGAAAGCCAGCAGGATGCTGGGTTGCATCAACAAAGGTATCACCAGCACAGATAAAGTCATTATCCCACTCTGGGCCACACCTGGAATACTGTGTGCAGTTTTGGTCCCTGCTATACAAAACGGATGTGGACAGGCTGGAGAGGGTCCAGAGAAGGGCCACAATGATAATCAAAGGGCTGGGAAGCCTGCCAGATGAGGAAAGAATGAGTGAACCATGTTTGTTCAGCCTTGAGAAGAGAAGGCTTAGGGGAGACCTTATCACCATGTGACAGTATTTAAAGGGTGGCTACAGAGAAGACGGAGACTCCCTTTTTACAAGGAGTCACGTGGAAAAGACAAGGGGTAATGGGTACAAGTTACTCCAGGGGGAGATTCCAAATGGACACAAGAGGAAAATTTTTCACAATGAGAACAATCAGCCACTGAATAATCTCCCCAGGGAAGTGGTGGATTCCTCAATGTTGGACACGTCTAAGATTCAGCTGGACAGGGTGCTGGGCCATCTTGTCTAGACCGTGCTTTTGCCAAGACAGGTTGAACCAGATGATCCTTGAGGATCCTTCCAACCTGGTATTCTATGATTCTATGACAATTTCTTGTGATCAAAGAGAGGAGAAATGTTCCTCCCATTTACTTATATTGTGCAGACAAAGCTGTAATGATTGCTCTGGAGTGATTTCAGTTCAGAATGAAAGCTCATGTTGCATCCAGACCAAGGCAAACTCCACAGTCTCACAATATGTCATTTCTTAAAAAACAATATCCACTTAATAATTGCAACAGTTAAAAATAAATTTTCCTTCTTAAAAAATGAACTCATGAAATAGCTGTATTCTAGAAGTGCACAAATGCACCAGAAATGGACCAGGAAGTCTGATATCTGCAATATCGTGCCTGGTACACAACAAGGTTTGCTGCAGGGCACTGTTATTTTTTTCACTAAACTACCAAGGCACAATTAGTTTTGTGACAGTTTGGTAAACTTGGTGCTGTGGGATATTTAGGCAGGATTTGGAGTTTTCTGTTGGACATGTCAAACTGTACTGCTATTATTGGCATATTTGGTGTTTAGACATATTTTACTGCCTTCTGTAAACCACTAAGTCTACATAATTTAATTTTTTGCTGGAATTTTATTTCCAGTGAAACCAACCCATGTGCACTCCATCTGATTTAAAAAAAAAAAAAAAAAAAAAAAAAAAAAAGCAAGCTTTTAACAAAAATAAAGTATGAGGCTTAAAAGGGGAAAAAATGTTGCTGACAATTTTCCAGCTCTGAGGTCTTGCATGTCCCATGCAAACCCCTTTTCTTCCCCAAGACTTTTGTCTTCACCACCAAAGAAAGGTTTGGACTTTTTTTGCCTCTGAATTCTTAAGTACTCTGTGTTTATTCATTGGAAAACTATCCTGAGAAATGGACTGCCTTATCTTCCCACTTACCTCTCACACTTTTCACAGCATGTAATTCCTGAGACCAGACTCAATGACTTGGGAAACAGAGCAGAACTCAGGGTCTAACCCCAGTCCATTGCAGTCAGTGGGCTCTGAGCCTTGCCAAAAGCCAGATTACTACAGAATCAGTCATCAACCACTGCATAAGCCAAAGACAGACCAGTTTTTATCACAAACCAGCCCTCTCATGTCAGGAATCCCTCTGTTGAAACACCAGTTGCTAACCACGATGTCTGGAACACAGTCCCTGATTTTAGGAAAGCTCTGGACAAAACAAAGACATTTCTCTTCCAGACACTGGACGACCCAAACCACTAGAATTAAGCAGTACTGTGGTTTCATGTTGCATGCTTGCAATTAGAGTGGAGATTGATAGTTACTTCATTATCATCCTTCAAGTCCTTCCTTAAGCTGTCTTTTGCCAACACACACACACACACACACACACACACACACACACAAAAGGCAATATTATTATGACTGCTTATAAAGCTAAGGCGTATCTTCTCATTCCAGCTCAGTTTGTATCCATCTATTACCTCTTTATTCTATATTTATAAAGTGTCTACTAAAATGAGACCCAGACCCATGACTGGCTGTCCTGAGCATCACAAAAATATGAAGACAAGTCAACATGAAGCTTCCATATTCAAAAGGATTATAATCTGAATACATCTTTTAAATTTATCTTGAGAGGTAACCAGTCTGAGCTTATAAAATAAGTGGCTTTATGTTCTTGTGGAACATAAAGAGTACGTGATCCACTGTACTGGTTCTAATGCATTCAGCGAACCAAGTTCATTATCTCAAATGCGTGATACAATGTCATCATCCATGTCAGGACTGTCTGTGTTAGCAGATTTCTGCCATACATAGGTTCCCCCTCTTTGCTAGTACCACCACACCCATGATGAAAGGAGGTACTCAGCGTACCTCAGGGGGCCCTCAGCTGGGACGAGATAACAGCAGAGTCAGTGGAACAAGACCTACATCCTCAGGTCTGCAACACAAGGGGCCCCCAAAACCTCCAGATATAGTACTACAATTTTCTCTGTCAGCAGCATTTTACCCACATCAGGAGAAGGAAGAACTTGACCCCAGGTTTTGCCCATAAAAATAGCAGAACTTGAGAACTTGCTGAAACAAGGGATTTAGCACTGAAGCAGTACTAAGGAGGCTCAGCAAATGAGCTTCTATTATTTTCTTCTATTAACAGGAAAAAGTTGATCAGTAACCCTGTTCAGAGGAGGAAAGCCTACCCTATGCTGCTGTTTGTCATCCTGAGTTTGTCCTTCATGCTCACTGGAGATAAAAGATGACACTCCATACCTGGTGCTGCTGATACACCATTATCAACCCTTTTCCAGTGGAAAGTGTTAGAAATAGCTGATGACAGGAATGCTCTGCTTTACTATATTGTACTTCCCTAACAAATATCCTACTCTCAGAAAGTAATTTTCCTCAGTCTCCAATGATTTCTCCTCCCAGGAAAGTGCGGATTTGTGACTAGCCAGAGGAGGAGCTATCGCAATTGGTGGAATGCCATGTTCCTGAGGTCCAGACCAATGTAACCCAGTAAAAAACAACCCAGGGTCTGGAAAGGGTCTTTCTCTCTCTTCCAGTGCTGGCTTTTCATTGTATTCAATTCTTTTATGGAAACCACGGTCGCTTGTATATTTTTAAGTCCCAGGGAAAACCAATCCAGCTTGTTCCTGAAATAACTTCAGCTCTATTATGTTAAGGCAAGAAGTCAGGGATTTGTTTTTCTTTCTCTCTTGGTTGGTGTTTAGTTCTTTTTATGAGACATGCAGGTGGCAAACATGAAATTAAAATACAATCAGTCTCAGTGCTATATTGACAGTGAAGACAATGATTCCCTTCATACTCATTTGAGAAGTGCTTGTATCTGTAACAATATATGTCCGTCACCTCATGCAGAACTGTGTGCACTACCTTTTAAAATGTACAGGGAAGGGAATAAAACACTTGTAATGTAGTTTCCTCCAAAACTGAAAAATAGCTTTGGAACAGATATAACCATGTGTATTCAGATCTTGACGTATACAATTAAGCACTAAAAGAATAATTTAAGGAAAAAAGTTGTGGCTGAATCCAGCAACAAAGATTTGGAAAACACTGAAGGTCACTCATAATAGATGTTTTGGAAATGATATCTATACCTGAATTACTCTCTGAAAATTTTCTCCTTTGTTGAAAAACTAGCTTTGCCTCCTGTCTTTGTATCAGAGGCTTGAAATTTGGCAGAAAGACTGTATTAACACCAGGGAGGAATGATATGCCCAAGAAAAACTGCCCAAATCTGGCTAAGGTTTTGAAGAATGAAAAAAAATACAAACCCTTGTTAGTGCTTGGCAGCAAAACGATGATAAAATATATTTCACTCCATTGTGGACTGATGGGGCTTGGTCAGGACTTCACATGAAACTGCTTTTACCTCTTGCTAGAAGTCACCACGGGGACAGACACAAAGAATAACCAGAGGGAGTTGCTCCCTCCTGTATTCTCTCTGGACAATTATTTTTGCCTTATCATACTATTCAAATTTGTTCAAAAAATTAAAACAACTGAATAACCTGAGCTCTGTTTCATCCTACCAAAGTCTCAGCTTTCCAGCAAGTAGAAGAAACTCCTATTTGACTACGTTCTGGTAAGAACATGGTTTCAAGTAACCCCAAATTACAATGAATATTACCTCCACAACCCATTCTTCTAATAAAAATTTTATTTGGCTAATGACTAAAACCCTCCTTATTTACAAAATACATTCCTGAAGTAGAATATCATTCTGCACTCCTCGAAACAAGAAAAATGGTTCCTCAGGAGGTTTTGACCATGACAGGAAAGATTGAAAAATGTTATGTTTCAGTCTTTTAAAATTTGACTTTAGCAGAGAAAGACTGTGAATATAACTTGCACCTTTTTTTAAAAAAAAAAAAAAAATCTTTTTTTTCTAATGAGAAGGCAGTGGTGTCTTTTCTTTTTATCTTGGATGAAATGTTTACTCTGTGCAAACAGTAAAGATACATATTTGCTTCTTGAAATAGCTTGGGAATTTTTCATTTCATAAAGACAACAGCTGAGCTGAGAAATGGTGTTTCCTAAGTGCTGAGGTGCAGCTGAACACCAAAACTGCTCTGTTTTTGTTCAAGGAGGCCTGCTGCTAGAGTGAATGTATTGAAAAGAGATTTTTTGGACTTTCTTAGTGAGAACAAGTACCTGGCAAGATTATTAATTTTATTTCAGTTTCTTAGTAAAAAACTTATTTGATTTTTCAAGATTCTATGGTAATTTGAACTCATCAAGGACAGATAAAATATTACTGATAAAAAGATGAAAGCAAATGTATGCCAAGATACTTCATATAAGCTGTTCCCCAGTTATTTTTTCCACTAAAGATGAGCCAGTTATTTTATATTAAAGGCAGAGCAAAGTGTGCACAGGTGCTGTAGAGCAGATGACATGCACTGAAATCCCATATTGTCACACCCCAGGGTAATGCACACGTGTTTCCAAAACTCTCATATACGTGCTGCCTCGTGAGCTGCGTGGATTGCTGCAGTTCAGGGAAAGTCCCTGGAAGAGCGATAATTGACCAGAGACAAATTTCTGTCTCTTCCTCTTCCTTCACTGTTGCAGTATATAGGAACCTGTTTGTTTTCCTTGCCCCAGGCACCTACATTTCTTCTGCATCTGCATAGGAAGTTAATAATTAAACCAGAATAACAGAAGTGCACTGTATTAAATCTGAAGTGCCTCCATCCTTGGATTTCTTAAGACACTGCCAAACACAGCTGGTCACTATTTATTATCTGATGAGAGATTAGCCAGTACAGCTTCAGATGGCTTCCGAAGTGAAATTGATTGTCGTAATTTAGCCAAATACAACCTATCAATATTTATGAGTGACAGGAAAGTAATGCAGACTTACTTTTAAATAAATTAGAGAAGCACTAATCTAGAGTAGTTATATGATGCAGAAACAACCTGCTTAACCTTTACTTATATTTCCCAAACCACTTCCCCAGAGTGAGTGATCTATACCGAGAGAAAGGAAAATAAGCAGGCTCATAGAACAGTGTACTTTTCCCTTATATGTAAGCAATATAAAATACCAGTTTAAACTGAACAAAACAGTGTAGTCCATATGAGCTTATGGTCATTTCATATAATAAATTTCAGACCACAATGCAATCTAAAGTGCTGTGTCGTATATTCCCTTTGCACACAGTACATTTCAGCAGAAGATGTGATGAAGCAAGAGGAAAGGATGGAACAGACAAGTTTGTTAACTGGAGACCCCCAGCCCATAGATGCTTTGAGGTTCTACAGGCATTGATGGTAAACAAAATAACCAAGATATGTGTCTGTGGTGGGAGTCATCTCAATGACTTCTTGAAATCTGAACATTCTTAGGATGCATTCATGCTTCTGGGAATGTTGATGAAACAGATACTGTTATCAAAAATTTAGGAGAACAAAATATTAATGACTCTTTTATGTTTAAAACTTCTTAGTAGTTGTTGATTATTCTTTCCATGCTTGATAAATTTTTCACTATCTCTTCCAATATATGAACTGAGGAGCATAAGCTGAGTGGAGAAAGGGGCTGGCTGAAGTTAAATAAAAGAAAATGTTTATTTGCACAACAGGTTATTCAGCTGCAGAAGCCCCTTCTGCAGTATGTTGAGTGTGCTAAAGCACATATGAGCTTGGCCATGCTTGGCCAGGCCAAGGGTCTATGTGGTGCAGTAGCCTGTCTCCAGCAGGGTCTTCAGTCTGAAAAAGGAGTCAGACCAAATATGGCTGTTCTTACCTTCTTACGCAACCCTTCCCTTCTGGCCTGAGTTCTCTTATGTGGACACTTCCATAGAAAATATCTCCAAAGGAGACTTTAGTATGATCTTCTGTATACCCAGTCATCACAAATCACCCAAATATCTTTATTAAATCCATAATCTTCAACTAAGTCATTTCCTTCTTTGAGAAATTAAAAGATGCATGCAGAAAGTAGGTAAGAGCTTGGAGCCACTGATACACAAGCCATCTACAAAGGAAAAAAAACTGATCACAGAAAAGGTCAGATCATAACACAAACTATGTTACACCTTTAGCTACTAAAGAGTTAGAAAATCACATCAAGATCCCTGCCAATGTGCTGAAGAGAAGGCCAGGAGGTAAGATGGCTTGTCAGCTGTGGGTGATGAGAAGATGAAGATGCAGCAGTCTGCAAGTCAGGCGGCCAAGCCAACAGGGTTTGCTGCACAGTCTCAGAGGGTACATGAATCTTGTCCAACAGCCAGACCTTGGTACTCTGGAGAAAAATAAAATACAAAACCAAACCAAAAAAGTCAACAAAGAGAGAATATGTCAACACAACCAGGGCTTCTTAGAGAATGGCTCTTCCTTACACTGCTTAAGAAGACCTGAAACTGCTACTTTGCTCCTCAATGCTATTAAAGTTTGCCCTATGAAACAGTTATTTCTTGTCCACCTACAATAAACAGCTGCAAATATTATGACCACAGGCATGTCAGATTTCTGAAACCAGGGACAAGCCATCTCTCACCCTGGATTACATACCCAAGATTTGTTATCATTCTCGGGTAACAGCCAACACAACAGATTTTTTAATAATGTTTGTCTGATTTAAACTTTGCACAACATATGCTCAAACCTTCAGTCCTGAGAGACAATGAGAGAGAAATATTCCAGATGCTATGGCTTAACCCCCAATGAACTGAGAAAAACTAATCTCATTTATTTTTGGGGACCTGGCTTGAAATCTTGGCTATATTAAATCAATGAAAACACTGCCATTGGCTTGAGAGACTTTAGTGTCTACTAATATTCCCATTCATTGATGGGGTTGGGGAAAAAGGCTGTAAAATACAGACAGCAGGCAGCTCTGCAGTATAACTGGACCTGGTCCTCCTAGAAAAAACAAGTGCGTGTTCCACAGCCTCACAGTGTCCATGAGACTGGGGTTCACCAAGGTGCTTAGTCCTTGCTCCATAGGGCAGCCCAGAGCCAGATCTCAGTCCTCCTCCTCCCAGCTCCTGTCTCTCTCATGCCATTCCTGTACCATCTCTCACCCAGCCTGTACCACTGCCACCATCACAGAGGTATGGCCCTCATTCAGGGGAAAGGGCACAAGATTTCACTCCCCACATCCCTCTGATAAATCAGTATATTTTTCTCTACCCTCTTTCCTGGAAACGATTATCCAGGAATCGTGTCAAATTGATGAAATTTCCAGTTCATTTTCATCTTCCCATAAAAATGGACAGAAAAACAAACCAAAAAGCTTGAGGCCAATACCCAGGATGGAAAACGTCAGATCAAATAGTTAAAATTTAACAAAATTACTGGTTCTAAGAACAGGATATCTTAAGAGAAAGTACTAAGGAGCCCCACACACCAGTTTGTCCAGATTTGAGCTGCATTCAAAAAGTCATTTTGAATTGCCAGTACTATGAAATGGCTTGTAAAGTAAAGGAAGAAAGACCATCATTTCTTTACGTAAAATTACTCTATTGGGATAACCGTCATTTTGCAGGGTGGCAGCCATGAAATGCCTGACCTTGCCAGAAAATTGGTGACATAACTGGACCAGGTTAAAGAGTTCAAACACTCTTCTGGGACACAAGTGGGATTTCAGCTGCATCAGGGATCTTGGCTTAGATCAAGCCTTTATTGACCATACATCAAAATCTGCTGACATTTACAGAGGCTAATGACTTGATTCATTGCCAGCTGATGGGAGTATGACACCCTTCAGACCCACAACCTCCCTCAGCACTCCTGACTTATGTGCTTGGTGGTATTTCGGCATAATCTGGGAGGCAACTGGGATCTGTGCAAAGATGTTTTTTCTCCATTTCTCTTTTGCATTCACACACAGACAGGGAAAGAGTACTGTCTTCGTTTCACCTGAATGTCTTTTATACTGTTATCTGCACGTTAAAACACATTCAGGTGAAATAAAGAATGAAAAACCTACATAAGATAATACAGAATACATCTCCTGTGTAATGGATGCATCCAGACTGCATAAAATATCTTCTCCCGTCAAGCTTTCTCATCATTCATAGAAATTTTTAAAAGGTATCTGTGCAACAGAAAAACAGATAACAGCCCATTTTATTACAGAGCAGAAAATAACAAAATTCTAGACACATGGAAGTCAGTAGCAAAGAGGATTTTTGTTTGTTTGTTTGTTTGTTTTAAAGAAGAACCTTTTCACTTTAAAATTTCAGGATTGAAAAGTTCTTTAGAGTGTCAACATAACACTGCTTTGTGATCTCAAATTCTGAAGAACATTCTCTTCTGGGCAATTGTTGATAAAAATCTATTTTGGCATCCATTTCTGCAGCTACCCAGCCTACCTAGACAGCTTCACTCATTTTGATGGGTGGAAGGGTTTGTTTCCAATGGAAATGTCTCTTGCTCCCTCCAGACCTGAGTCAGAGGTTGAACTCTGAGCCAGTTTGAGCACCCCAGTTCTTGGCAGTCCAGAAGGAAGTGAGGATGTAAAGGGCCCTGAGACACACCATGATCCTCCTGTGGTCATGTTTTGCTCAGATCAGTCAAGCATGAAACCAAGTTCAGTGCACAAATGACTCCTCCAGCACAACCAGTCATACCTTCTGAGGTCTCAGATGCCCTGAGGCCCAGCTTTGCTTGCAGCACTTCGCTTTCCCAAGCTGTCCTCCTCCTCTTCCCCAGCCCTGGGATGCCATAACTTACCTTCTCAGAAGAGGGGAGCAAGGATGGATAGGGAGAGGAGTGGTAGGGTGCTACAACCAAAGCCCATGCTGGAAGGACAGCTTTGGCAAGTGTCATACCCAAAGGGAAAAGCCTGGGCTGCAAGGGGCAAGGAAGCTGCTTGCTGCTGCTGTCACCCCCTACCCCTGCCAGACCTGGAGCTGGGGCGGGGGGAGAGGTAGCAAACGCTGCCTGGAAGCATTTTAATTTGCTGCCGGAGAGCAAGAGGCCGGCTGCTGCCGAGGACAGAACATCATCTGCTGCTTGGAAAAAATTAACGTGCAGTAAGATGTGAGTTCTGGATGCAAACCTGCGGTACCTGACCTTGAGCCAAGGCAGAACTTGGGCTCCATCGGTTATAGGCATGTCTGTATGGACAGAACAACGATAGGTGAGCTGCTGGCTGCTGTTGGTGCAGCAGTCCCTATGGCCCTGTGTTTTCCTAGCTAATATTTAGTTGAGAGGCCTCCAAGGAAAACCCACGGGACACTGCTGCTGGTGATTCAATAAGTGTCATTCTTCCCTCTGACTCAGTGCTCAACAATTTCCCATAAATGGGGTTAACAAGTACTCGATGGCTGGAGAGAGTTGTCTTTTAGGCCAGACGTGAAAAACAGAAGTCCTGAACAGTAGTGTGAAAAACATTTGTAACTACAGCAAAGTAAAGGGATTTTCCTAACTCAGTATAAACAAATGGGTTCACTTCTGCACATTTTGTTAATATCAGGCCCATTTTCCACTTAGAGCATGCCAACATTAGAACAAAACTAGTCCTAGTTTAGGGTGAAAATGACTTTTTTATTATGTACGAACAAGGTGATATTTTCGTCTGTGTTTTGTCCTGCTGTGAGGGATGTGAGGTCAGGCAGAAAAGAGGAGCTGTTGCACCCAGCACATGAAGGAAGCGATGGTGAGGGGTAAGGACCACCAAGCCTGGGGTTTACCAGGCAGTTGTTAACCACTATCCACTGGACTTCACGTTGCATAGAAACAACAGCACCGGAGCGATGCAAACTCTCCAGCCACATGTGATTCCAGTCAAAATCAATGCAGTTGACCAGCACCTCTGGAAATCCAGTACTTTGTTTTCTCCTTGCAGCCTGAAAACTACCATTCCCTTGTCTAATCTCACATTATACACGATCTTAGAAACCCTCATTGGCTTTTTTCAAAATATTTAGGGTTTCCTTTATTTCTTTTCTCACTTGCAAAGGGAGCCTTGGACAGCCACACTGGAGAGTTTGAAAGGAACCAGTCCACTCAGAGAGGCTAAAATTTTAGTTACAGAAATTCATTCGAATTCATTGTTCATCACAGTTATTTTTTCCTGATGGACTTTATTTAATTGCTATTTAATTTCACCCCTGGGTGAGCTCAAAGGCATTTTAAAGAGACTGGGAAAAATCTCTCACTTGCAAGAGCCATTGTTTCTCCTACAAGGAATACTTAGGCTGGAATGCAGTTCAAGGTTAAAAGACACCTAAAGTTAAGTGCTTCCTTGTGAAGTATGTGCCTGAAATCCTGTTAGGAATGGAGCTTGGAGGGTGACTCAGCTTACCGTAAACATCCTGCATCTCTGCAGCTGAATAACCATGTAGCCTCTGATGACACTTAGGACAGACTACGGAGCAGTCATTTTAGGAGCTTTGGGGTTTCCCCTCCACCATCTTGCCACTCCTGCTCCGCACAGAGATGATTGCCTGCCCTGCACACTGAGCACAGCTGGTGGGACTGAATGAGGTGAGGAGGGGGGACCTGCCCCCCAGGCACCCACTTCTCCACCCATGTATCCTGACTCCTGGGCCCTGTTGCCATAAAACTGCCTTCACCTTTCAGTAGCAGCACATTTGGCACCAGCTTTTGGAAAGCTCAGAGTTTATCCTCTGACAATTGTACAAGCATCTGCCACTTTGCAGATAGAGCTGATTTATTATTTTTATTATTTATACACAGATAGCCATGTAGCTTGGACAATCCTAAGCACAAATACAGGCTGGGTGATGGGTGGGTTGAGAGCAACCCTGAGGAGAAGGACTTGGAGGTATTACAGAATCACAGAATCATCTAGGTTGGAAAAGACCTTGAAGATCATCTAGTTCAGCCGTTAGTGGATGGAAAACTGACTATGAGCCAGCAATGTGCATTCACAGCCCAGAAAGCCAACTGTATCCTGGGCTGCATCAAGAGAAGTGTGGCCAGCAGGTCAAGGGAGGGGATTCTCCCCCTCTGCTCTGCTCTTGTGAGACCCCACCTGCAGTACTGTGTCCAGCTCTGGGGCCCCCAGCATAAGAAGGACATGAAGATGATCAGGGCCTGGATCACATCCCTTATGAGGACAGGTTGAGAAAGTTGGGGTTGTTCAGCCTGGAGAGGGCTCCTGGGGGACCTTGTAGTGGCCGTTCAGTACTTAAAGGGGGCCTACAGAAAAGATGAGGAGGGACTTTTTACAAGGGCATGTATGATAGGACAATGGGTAATGGTTTTAAGCTGAAAGAGTAGATTTAGATTAGCTGTAAGGAATAAATTCTTTATTGTGAGGGTGGTGAGACACTGGCACAGGTTGCCCAGAGCACTGGTGGCTGCCCCCTCCCTGGAGTTGTTCAAGGCCAGGCTGGACGGGGCTTTGAGCAACCTGGTCTAGTGGAAGGTGTCCCTGCCCATGGCAGGGTGTTGGAACAAGATGGTCCCCTTCCAACCCAAACCATTCTATGAGTCTATGATTCTATGATTCATTATTTCCAGATATGAGCTCTTTACCATTTTGTCAAGAAAATGTGCCTTTTAATGCATTTTGTTTCTCTTTCTTTCCCTTTTTGTGTAGTGACACAGCCACTCCTTTGCTCTGCCATCCATTAAATCTCACTGGAGCTCTGATGGGACTGGGTGGGTAGGATAACATTTTTGAGTTGCTTCCCACTTCAGAAGGTGAGTTCATTTCATAGTTTAACTGGTGCTGTACGGAGTGGCGTTGTTGATTGTAGCAGAATCGGGAGGTTAAATTTAATCAGAGAGCTACAGCTTTCTACACATATTTCACAGATATGTAAACGTTTCTTCTGTTCTCTCCCACTGCAGCCTGCGTTGACAGCTGCTGCCCCTCAGGTAGAGCCGTACTATGCACACACACAAACAGTGTTGCAATCCCCACGAATTTTTAGGAAAGGCAGTTTTTGCTGAAGGCATGAATGCTTCAACAGGTAACGCAGATTTCTTCTAGATAAAGAAATACTAATGAGGAGCTGCTGATAGGTTCTGTGCTTGGTGTTTCTCTTCCAACAAAACTGTAAAAGCCATCAAAGGCAAATGTCTAATTTCCTTTTGAAGGATTAAACAACAACCCACATCCAAATATTTACACTGATGAGCACGTTCTCAGAATTTCCTGATTAAAACTTTTTTTTCCTAATTACATGCTCAAAATGCTCCAGGCTGCAATTGAAAATATAGCAGGGATTCAAATGAGAGAGATGAGGGGGCTATGGAGATACTTTGAAAAGAAACAGCTTGCAAGAGAGTGATGCCAAGAGCCATGCTCCCTCCCATTGTGCTGAACTCCACCTTTCCCATTACACTGTGGGGCGGCACTGCTCCAAGGAGAAATGGCAGCTCTGGGCTGAGCCACAGGAGACTGGCTCCGCCTTGGAGCTGCAGGTAGGGGTGGTGAGCATGTGTCCCTTCATCCTTTGGTGAGCCCTTTGTTCCCAGCTGGACTTCAAATTCATCCCTGCACCCCTCTCCAAAGTGTAGTCCACGGCAGCCCCAGGGACAGGGATGCAGTCAGCGAAGATGGAGATTTTTAATGTCAGGTGACTGTCTGGACTGTGCTCATAAATGTACATTTATACATCCAAAACAATTTCATTAGATTTCAGGATCACCAGACCTATAATTAAAGCTTAGTTTTATAGGAATGTTTGGTTGTTATACATCTAACTAAGCAGTAATGGTATCTTTGGATAGATTTTCAAACAAACACGTGAAGCACTTCTATAGTTGAAGATATCAGTGAAATCAGAGGTGCTGGCAAGAAGCATAATCACAATGAAATGATCAGGGGAAAGAAAGGACATTTCTGGAGTATCATTCTGGCAGCAGCAAAGTGCCCATAAATGTAATCAAAGCTTAGCAGCCTGCTGTATCCCAGATTGCACATGCAAATGCCATCAAATCTCACAATCTGCAGTCAGGCTCTATGCCCATTCCTCCCATCTGTGGCAAGGCAGAGCCCCAGAAAGTGGAACCCGATAAAGTAACCCCATGTGCATTGCACACAGGGGTTTGCTTTCAACCAGCCTCATGAACAACAGGGAGAGGAACATATTTATGAGCAAGAGGAGCATACAAAAAATTGCTACAACAGCTGAGTGCATGTAGATAAAACACTGGCAACCAGGTAAATAGCCACTACCTTTGACAT